>NW_007729560.1:208831-215644 GCF_000696425.1 Galeopterus variegatus
CTTTTACCACTGCTAGTCAGCATAATGTTGGAAGGTCTAATATTTCTGTGATATTGTGATATATCATATTTTGTCTCTGCCCAGGTTCCTGGCACATAGCTCCTAAAACCCTTGAAATCTAAGGAGTGATAAGAGTATTTATGCTAATGAGATAAATGGTGGCTGGGGGCCCCTGGATAGCCTCTGGATGGGGCTGGTTGCCAGGAAAACCAACTATGTAATAAGAGGGTTGAAACTTTCAGCCCCACTGCCTGACTCTAAGGAGAGGGGAGGGGCTGAAGGTTGAGCTGATCATCAGTAGCTAAGGATGTAGTCAATCATGGCTATGGAATGAAGCCTCCAGGAATACCTCAAAAAACAGAGTTTGGAGACTTTGCAGATTGCTGAACACGTGGAGGTGCCTAGAGGGTGGTGCACCCAGAAAAGGCATGAAAGCTCCGTGCCCCTTCCCACATACCTTACCCTGTGCATCTCTCTCATCTGGTTGTTCATCTGTGTGTAAGTAGTGTTTCCCTGAGTTCTGTGAGCTGCCTTAGCAAATTAATCAAACCCAAGGAGGGGCTTGTGAGAACCCCAATTTGTAGCCAGTCAGAACCACAGTTCACAATCTGGGGCTTGTGACTGAAGTGGGGGCAGTTTTGTGGGACTGAGCCCTTTATCTGTGGGATCTGATGCTATCTCCAGGAAGATAGTGTCAGAATTGAATTGAATTACAGGACCCCAGTTAGTGCCTGCTGAATAATCTGGTGTCAGAAATGTTTTGTTGAATGGTATATAAGATTGGGAAAAATTCTTTGGTTTTCCATGCCTGCTGTATAACTTCCAATAATTCTAATACTTCCATTATTGGTATTAACCACACAATAAAGCAAGAAAAGGAAATAAAAGGCATACAGATTAGAAAGGAAGAAGTGAAACTGCCCATTTTGCCGATGACTTAATTTTAAGCCATACATAGAAAACTTTTAGGAATATGAAAAAATCCTAGAATTAATAGATGAGTTCAGCAAGGCTGCAAGATATAAGATCAACATACAGATATCAATGATATATTTTTTATACCTGCAGTTATATTTCTTCATACTAACAAATTAAAAATACAGTACCATTAGCAAGCACTCAAAAAAATGAGATACCTAGATGTAAATGTATAAAAACATGTGTAGGACTTGTATGCTGAAAACTACAAAATGCTGATGAAAGAAAGCAAAGATGATCTAGATAAATGGAGAGATGTACTGTTTTCACAGCCTGGAGGATTCTTCAGAATAAAGATGTCATTTCTCCCCAGATCAATACACAGGTTTAATATAATTCCTATCAAAATACCAGCAAGATTTTAAAATACATATCAATAAGATTATTTTAAAATTTATATGTAAAGGCAAACAAACCATAATAGCTAAAACAAATTGGAAAAGAAGAATGAAGTGGTAAGAATCAGTCTGTCTGATTTCAGGACATATATGATTATGTTATTCATGACTGTGTGTCATTGACAAAGGTGTAGACACATAGATCAATGCTACAAAATAGAGAACTCAGAAATAGACCTATACAAATATGCCCAACTAATTTTTTAAGAAAATACAAAATCAATTCAGTAGAGAAAGGATAGCCTTTTCAACAAATAGTGCTGGAGCAATTGGACGTTCATAGGCAAAACCAAAACAAAACAAAAAACCTTAACCTAAATCTCACACATTACACAAAAATTAACTCAAAATAGATCATGGACTTAAAGGTAAAACTACAAAACTTTTAGAGAAAAAACATAGGAGAAAAATCTTTGGGATCTATCTGGGCAAAGAGTTCTTAGACTTGACATCAAAAGCATGAGCCATATGGGGAAATTGATAGATTTGACTTTGTCAAAATTAAAACTTTTGCTCTGTGAAAGACTGTTAAGAAGCTGGAAAGACAAGTTACAGACTGGGAAAAAATATTCTCAAATCACATTTCCAACAAAGGACTGTTATCTAGAATTTCTAATGAATTCTCAAAATTGAACAGGAAAATAAACAGACCAGTTAGAAATAGCCTTTTCACCAAATAAGTACATAGAAAGATGTTCTGCATCATTAGCCATAAAGGAAAAGGCAAATTAAAATCACATTAAGAATCACTGTGTACCAGTCAGAATGCCTAAAATAAATAATAGTGATAGCACTAAAAGCTGGCAAGGATGTGGGCAAAATGAATCCCATGATCTGTTTTGAGTTAATTTTTGTACAAGTTGTGAGATTAAGGTCAAGATTGGTTTTCCTCTTCCTCTTCTTCCTCGTCCTTTTTTTCTCCCTATAGACATCCAATTGCTCTAGCACTATTTGTTGGAAAAGCTATACTTTGAGCTTCTGGTGAAGATAGAGGAATAGATGGTCCACAGCATCACCCTCTTCCACAAATCAAACAATTTACAACTATTAAAAAGCAATGACAGACAAGCTGGGGCTGCTGGAGCTCAGGGGAATAGGAGGAGAGACCTATGGAGTTTATGAAGGCGGGAGAAGTCACGACGAGAGAAAGAAAGGATCATTTCCACCATTTTGAATCCCAGCCACTTCAAGGCTGGAGCTGCTGAGCACACAGAGCAAGAGTTGACAAAAGCTACAGCTGTGCCCTTCATATGAAGTTGCTTGGGGGCGACAGGGGAGAAGAGGGCCTTGGTGGCCCCCAGGCCAGCAATACCACTAACAGGGTTCCCATCAACCCACATAGGAGAGAGGAGCCACAGATAACTGAAAAAAGGAGCCTCTTAGAGGCTGGTGAGTCATCACAAAGGACTGGAGCACAGCCCATCCAATGGGAAGTGTTTGGAGTGTGGGTAGTGGGGGAGATGGGCCCGCCAGGGAAATGTTGGGGCACAGTACGGACAGCTGATCTGCCTCTGATCAGCATAGGCCCACTTAAGTGGAGACTGGTCAGGAGTATAGAATGCCGCAGGGGGTGCAGTTTGCTGAAAAGACTCAGGCCCAGACCAGAGTTTCCATGCAGCCTGGGTGTACCAAACCTCACAAGACCCGGCAGTACATATGAGGTCAACCATTAAAATCTGAGCTGCACAAAAAGCCTTCCCCAAGGAATCAGCAGCAATGAAGAAATTTAGCTTAGCTCAACTACAGAGCTCAAGTGCTGGTACCCATTGGAAGTTCCCCCTTTTTAGAAGTAAGCAAAGGACAACAGATTAGTTCCAGTGTAGAGTTTAAGTGGTGGGAACAACAAATAATCCAACACAGAACTGAAAGAAAAAATGAAATACCCACAGATAAGAGACAAAGTTTGATATTAACTAGTAAAGAACTAACACAACCAAAGAACACCTATACATCCTAGAAGGACTAAGCCAGGGAGGTGGGAGAGCCAAGGGCCTCAGCTATGCCCTGCCCCCCAACATCCACAACCAACCCAACAATGACCATTGATCCACCACAGGAAATGCCCTGGGCTCCCAAGCCAGAGCGGTGCAGGGCCAAGGGCTTCAGCCACACCCCCTAACATCTGCATCTAGCCCACCAATGACCCAGCCACTGCTGGAAGTCCCCTGGTCTCCCCTGATGGATTGGGGCCATGGGCCTTGATCATGCCCCCCATCCTTCCTCATCTTCCCTCCTATTTCCTTCCCTCTTCTCCTTTCCTTCTCCCCCCAACTGCTCTGCAACATCTTAGAATGAGGCATGGAGCTGTGGGAAACTGAACCCAGCTGCAATTAGGCAAGGTGTCACCACAACCCCAGGCCCCTCTGGGGTCCATAGGCATTGAGCCAGGGGAAGCCAAATCCAGCCCCAACCAGGTAAAGAGCAGACCAAAAACACCATTTCCACACAGGTAGCCCACCATAGCAACTGCAGTTGCCATGGCTGCCACAAAAGCAGCTAGTCGCTAGAGCAGCAGCCATAGCCACCGTGCAAATGGCATGTCAGACTCTCAACTACAAGGAGAGGCACCAGCAGAGACCAAAAAAAAAAGGTCCTCTCTCTGCACAAAGCACATTCCAGAGTAATAGAAGAAGCATCTGTTTTACAATTATAGGGAGGACTTGATCACACCTGTCTCAGTACTGGACACAGATCATCTAGTCAACAAACCAACAGAGGAACAGTTAATCAGAAGGAGAGAACAAATCTGTGGTTGTTAGAGGGGCGAGGGGGAGGAGGGAGATTGGATAAGGGGCATAAAAAATAAGTATGATTTGTAACAATGAATATGCTAATAAAAAATACAATTCGTAAAAATAAAGAAAAAGCTATACTCCCTCTGTTGAAATACTTTTGCACCTTTACTGGCAAGAATGTAAAATTGTCACTGGAAAACAATTTTATAGTTTCTTAAAAACCAAACATACATCTACCACGGCACCCAGCATTTGTACTCGTGGGCCTAGTCCCAGAGAAATGAAAACCTGGATCCACAGAAAAACACATACATGAATGTTCACAGCAGCTGTATTCATAAAACCCAAAATTGGAAAGAATCCAGATGTTGTTCAGCAGGTGAGTGGTTAAATGAACTGTGGTGTTTCCGTGCAGACTGATCCACAGAAAAACACATACATGAATGTTCACAGCAGCTGTATTCATAAAACCCAAAATTGGGAAGAATCCAGATGTTGTTCAGTAGGTGAGTGGTTAAATGAACTGTGGTGTTTCCGTGCAGACTATTCAGCATTCAAAAGAGTGAAATACTGACACACACAACTTTGATGAATTTCCAGAGAGTTTTACCTAGTGAACAAAGCCAATTTCAAAAAGTTACATGTTGCATGACTCTTGTTTATTATAGACGTGGAGAACATGTCAGTGGCTGGCAGTGGTTAAGTATGGGTTGGGGAGCAGGGGCAGGAGGGAAATGGGTGGGGCTAGAAAAGGACAAGGAGAGATCTTTGTGGTAATGGAAATGTTCTGTTTCAGGGTGCGGGGTGGGGGGAACAAAGGTGAATAATTTCACTGAGACTCTAGGTTTACTTTTGTAATTGTTATTTTAGGCACAGCATGTGATTATACTCATTGTGCATTCATGCCTCTTGGAGTTTTGAAACTAAAGTGTGGTATGATGACATTAGATCACTGTTCTGGTCCAAGTTGTGCTGCCAACTGACTTGTGACCTTGGTCACATTCTTCATATTTACTGGAACTTAGGCTTTTCTGAAGGGCTTTGGAATGATTCATCTCAGAGGTCCCTTCCAGCTGTAGAATTTGATGGTTTCATGTTTCAGTGCATCAAATACATTTCAGCATCTCAAAAGTACACTTGGACATGCAAACGTGTATCTGTGATGTTATTTATTTCGTGAAACATGTTCTGCATGGCCTGTTTTAATGCATGAGACTTACCAGCATTTCTTTTCAACAGTGGCAAAGGCTAAGACCCCCAAATTTCCCACTTGCGCTTCTTTAAGTACTATAGATTCTCTTTTGGGCTCCTGAAAATATAATGTTTTGCTCATGGAAGGCTGTTGAAAAGGACTTGTAACAAACGTTGGTTCAAAAGGAATTGGTGGTTTTAGGGTAGAACATATTGCTGAGATTGGTTTTTAAAATGTAATTTGCAGCGGTTTTACCTTCTAATGAATTCCATGGCACCACCTGAGGCATAGTTCACATTCTGAACTTATATATATATTTTTTCTTTTTTTTAAAGATTTTGGTTTGCCTCCCATGGTGATGAATCCTAGTTCAAAGGGGACTTAATTTGTGTAATACTTCGTTGGTGTGAGTTGAAAGCCCAATTTCTGAACTTACAAGTACATTTTGTGAACCCTTAAATTCTCCATTACTCTTTATCAAAATCAGTTCTGTGCAGTTAGCACTGTTGATTTTCCCTAAATCCTGGGAGGGGAACAGACTGAGAGCTGCACTTTCTCAGGATGGTTTTTATGGCATTAAAGAAGGGACTGCTTCATTTTTAATTCCAAATAGCAGATATATTTTAGTCTCTTCCCCTTTGCCCTGCAGTATTGGGAAGAAAACATATATTTAGGTGACCTTGAGATCTATACCTGACCTTCTTCCTCATTAACAGACATTTATTAAACATTGCCTGCTGGTAGGGAAAGTTGATAAAGTATATGCTTACTCTCTTTCTGTGGAGACCTGTGACTTTGGAGTCAAAACTAGGAGCTGTCCTCTTCTCTTCTTGGTTAGTTGTAGTGTCCTTTCTCCTTAACTTTTGTAGTTTATAAATTCTGTGGTCTGTGACTTGAGCTTTTTGGGAAAAGTGCAAATTAGACATAAGTAATCTATTACTGCAGGCATAGAAACCCCAGTGGTCAGAGTTTGCAAAGTCAAGTTTCTCTTTCCACCATTAGAATTAATGACTCAATATCATATCTAGGCTGTTTGTTTTCTCACAGAAATGTAATTTTGGGAAGGAAATACTAACTATAAACCAAGGTGTATATTATACTATATTTGAACATCATCTCTAGATTACTTACGTTTTCAAAGGCATTTTTATGCCTTGAAAGCTGTGGGTTTAATGTACTATATGTATTGGCAACAGGGGAACCAAAATGAAGTATCGGTTTGATTTAGGGTTGCTATGGAATTGTTTTAATGTTTGAATTCAATAGTTTATAATATATTTATGCGTACATACACATATATACTTCAGCAAATTTCTAGTTTAGTGAATATTTTTTAATTGACTATCAGGATTTAATAATAGCCATTTGAAACAAAGCCAGTAAACAAAAAATACACATTTCAATTTCATTTTACGACTATGTAAGTTCTCTTTTAAAAGATTTGCACACTGGTGCTGGGAGAACTGGATTTCCATATGCAGGAGAATGAAACTAGACCCATACCTCTCAC
>NW_007729560.1:216559-220573 GCF_000696425.1 Galeopterus variegatus
AAATAAAAGATTTGCACACTTTTTTCTTCATAGAAAGCTTTCCTTTTTGTTTTCTGATGTGTCTACTGATATCATTCATTATTCGTCCTTTGATTTCCTGTCTTCATTAGTTGGTATTTATAATTACTTGGGTGTAGGAATATCTTGGCCAGCAATTTAATTACATCTAATTATCAAGTCACAGATATAATAATCTTGCTGTTTCAGCCTGTTTTGTCATGAGTATGATATGCCTTCACACTGATTTCTGAGGCTTTCTTAGAACAGGACCTATTATAAAGATTTGGTTTTAAAAGATGAAAAAAAAAAAGGTCAAGAGAAGTGAAAGGCAGCTAACAGCCAAGCCATGAGGATGTCACCTGATTTTCTCAGGCTCCTCAACTTTTATTCCTGAAGGAGAAGGGAAACCCCGACTTGTTGAGGGTCTGCTTTGTGTGTGGCAGTATGCTAATCTGGAAATGATATTCAACTACATTTTGATTTATATGTATTATTTCTAATTAAGTCTCTCACAACAACCTTATAGAAAAAAAGAATTTTTTTTCACCCAATGTTTTTAACATTTTAATTTGAAGATGAAGGTAGTTTTTTGGCAATTATCGTAGCTGTTGTTCTCATTGCTAGTGATTCCAACCTGGATCCTACCTTGACCTAAATCATGGTTGACCTGGCAAGGTAGGCATGACAGCTTCAAGTGGTGGCTTTCATCTCTAGCTGGACATTAACATCACTTGGTGCTTTTATTCCTTTCCTAGAGCTGCTGTAACAAGTTATCACAAACTGGGCTGCTTAAAACAACAGGAATTTTTTCTGTCACAATTCTAGAGGCCAGAAGTCTGAAATCAAGGTGTGGGCAGAGCCACACTCCCTCTGAAGAACCCTTCTTTGCCTCTTACAGCTTCCAGTGGCTTTTGGTATTCGTAGGCTTGTGGCACCCTTGCTCCAATCTTTGCTTCTGTCTTCACGTGACCTTCCCCTCCATGTCTCTGTGTTCAAGTTTCCCCTCCTTCCTGTTATAAAAACACCATTCATTGGATTTAAGGCCCACTCTAAATACAGGATGATCCTGAGATGCTTAATTAATTACATCTGAAAGACCCTAGGATCAAGTGAAAGCTAACTCAGATCAGGAAGTGTCAGATGTCGCCACCGGACTTTCTCAGGTGCAGCAGCCCTTACACTTCTCCCCTCCAGCCCCCAGCTGGACCATGCTGCTGAAACCCAGGGTTTCTTTGTGCAGGTACCTTTGTGAGTGCCCCACCCTACATCTCCTGTGCCTTTCCCTCTCACTGTTGTGTCACAGCCCTGTTTATTTCATTCACACTATTTCAACTCTAGGGAAATGTTTTCCAACTTCCAAAAAAGGAAAACGCAACACAATATTTGGAACACAACTCATGTAGAAGCACAGTGTAACACAGGGAATGAAGCACAGGCTTTGGAGCCAGAAAGAGTTGATTTTATATTCCTTTTCAAGACTTTGCCTTCTAGACCCAAGTGAGTCATGCAACATCTCTGATATTGGTGTCTGTGTGTTACTGTGAGAACTGGAGATATTCTACTACCAGGCTCACTCACGTGGTTGTTGGCAGGATTCAGTTCTTCTAGGTTTATTGGACTGTTGGCTTGATTTCTTTTCCACGTGGGCTCTCCACAGGGTAGTTTGCTTTGTCCAATGATGCAAGTAAGATGAGACAAAGAATGAGGTAGAGTCATAGTCTTTTATAAACAAATCACATTCTGTTTGTTAAAAGGAAGTCACTAGGTCCAGCCCACACTTAAAGGGAGAGGGGATTACATAAGGTAGGAATAGCGGGAAGTGAGATCCTTAGGAGCCATTTTAGAAGCTGCCGAACCCAGTACTCTTAGAGAGTTGGCTTGGGAAGCCACACAGAGCTTCAGAAACAGTATTGTGATCAGCTGAGATGCTGGTGAGTCATTATATCCTGAATTATTTTGCTACATGATTACACATGAACTATAGAGCTTCAGAAATAAACCACTACAGTAGGCCAGGAGGGAACAGTATGAGCAGTCATTTAGAATGTGCTATTGCAGAGAGAATTGCTAAGTGGCAGTTCTTTGAAACCGCTTTACTAAACTATAGTTTGTATATCTGCTGTCACTGCTCCTTATAATAAGCCATAAGCAGCTACAGTCTTATTCCTTCTTCTAAATACCTCGTTCTGAAACCACCGTTTTAGGAGAATATTCTTGGGAGAACACAGAACATCATTTCTAGGCATTTCCAATTCTACATAATTAGAATAGAAAGACTTTCAAGTCAGCTTCAGGTTTTAGCTTGTTATATAAATAAGTTCACAGGAATCTCAAATGCTTTACAGAAATCTGACAGCAACTGTAAAAGGCTTTTGAACATTTTTGTTGCCAAAGTCCCAGGGATTGCTGGAATCTTAAATAGCCCGTTTTAAGCTCCAATTCAGAAGCTTTTTGTCATGTTTAATAATGTGGTGAATAATTCCTTTTCTGTTAGTCGTTTCCTCTTTTATAATCCACAAGGATCTTTGTGCCATGGAAAGGATATTTTCTGGAGCTATAAATTAAAGGTCCTTTCAATCCAAAACTTAAAATAGCCTTTTAATGTACCACTTCTGTAAATCCATTTATCTAGGACTAAAGATTCATTAAAATACATTTAAATGAAAGTATTATATAGGTGTATGTCAAATTCAAAGAGTGATCATTTTGAAATGAGTGCCATGGAAGACAGATATTCTCATATGCAGTAGGAAATTTAACAGGAAAAAATTACTTTATTTGTAGAGGATATTAAATATTAGAACTGTTTTCCTTTTCTTCTTTCTTCCCTTTTCTTTTAAAGTGTAAGGTAAGTTTAGACCAGGGTCCAAAGACCCCTACTGGGCCTACGAATAGTCTTCATGAGAACTGTGAACTTGGATGGGAGAAAAAATTACTTTATATACACTAACATCTAACTAGAATTTAGCTTTTCTTTCAAGTACAAATGTAGGCAAAAGACTACAGCAGCATTGGCAGTACTTGTGACTTTGTCACCAGTAGAAATCACATATATTGTCTAATCATATTACAGTTATTGTGAATATCTCTAGTTATCATTTAAGTTTATCATTCTTTTGAATATACAATAATTATTAGGTCTATCATCGGATCTCATTATTTCATGTCTTAATAAAGCATATATTAGGATATCGCAAATGTATTTTGAAATATCTTCATACCTGTAATTCAGTATAATTTGTATTCTCGTAGTACTACGTAATATTTTATTTTAAAAATATTATTCTCAGAAGCAGTATTTAGGCTTCATCAGGTTAGCCAAAGAGGCCTAGGTACACACACAGACATGTGTGCGTGTGCACACGCACACACATTGTGCTAGAACCTAGAAGGCACATAGAACGATTGAGAAGACCCGGCACTCATTGAGCAAGTGCTGGATAATAGGCACTTTGAATACATGGTGTCGTTTAATATTTCCAACAGCTCTGTGAGGTAGAGGTCATTATCATTCCCATTTTCAGATGCCAAATCAGAGACTTAGAGGGCCCGTTAACCAGCCTCCCACGATGCTTACCTTTTTGTCTTTACTCTCTTGTGAATTCCTGCACACACCTATTATGTTGACCTTTTTGACTAATAAAATACAATAGGAGCCACAGGGTGCCTCTTCTGAGGCTGGGTCATAAAAGCTTACTCACTTTGGGGGGAGCCAGTCACCATTTTGTGAGAACACTTAAGTAGCCCAGTGGAGGGGTTCATGTGGCAAGGACTGAGGTCTTCCAACAGCCAGTACCACCTTCCCAGCCTTGTAAGTGCACCATCTTTGAAGTGATCCTCCAGCCCCAGTCAAGTCTGAAGATTATTCTAGACCTGGCAGGCATTTTGACTCCAACTTCCTAGAGACCCTGAGCCCAAACCAACCCAACTAAGGGGCTTCCAAAATTCCTGACCTTCAGGACCTGTGTGAAATAATATCTGTTTAAAGTGGTTTTTAAGCCACTGAGATTTAGG
>NW_007729560.1:222506-222828 GCF_000696425.1 Galeopterus variegatus
TTTTACTTCTCTCTTCCTCTCACATGTCATATGCATGTCACACCATATGCATGTGGTACTTGACAGTTGATGAAGTGGTGGGTCACATCTTTCCTCGCTTCATCCCCTTAAATTCCTAAATGTAATAAAGCAATATAACAAAAGCACAAGGTAAAATTTAAGCACTTAATTTGTTCCAGTGTTCTAAGTGTTGTAACCAATCCTAATTAATAATAATGTATGTAATTCTCTTATCAGCTGAATGTCACAGGAAGTAGATAAAAATTTTACTTGATCTTCATAACCTTGTCAGATAGGTAGAGAGGTGACTTTGTCCCCATTT
>NW_007729560.1:223114-224698 GCF_000696425.1 Galeopterus variegatus
GCCACAACTGTATTTCCAGACTCACATGTTGTTCTAGAATCTTATCATGCACATCAAAAGGCGGAGTCTATTTTCCATTCTCTTGAACCTAGGTGGGGCTTTGAGACTGCTTTTATGTGTAGGTTGCACCTAGTGCACACTCATGTGTGCATGTGCTCTCTCTCACTCTCTCCCCCACTACTTCTCTTTCTTACTCACCCTCCTTCCTTGTCCCATCTGCAGTCTCCTGGGATGCTTTCCCTTGGAATCCAGCCACTGTGATATGAGGGAGCCTGACCATGTGGAGGGGCTAGCCATCAGGTATAAGTCTTCTAGCCAACAACCCCCGCCAAGACCTCAGCTGGCAGCCAGCACAAGTACAAGACATCCTTAATCCTCTTTCAAGGCCTTCTAACTGGTTAAGTCAGGCTTACCCTAAATAATCTCCTAAAATTAAACTCATCTGATTAGGGACTTTAATTACATCTGTAAAAATCCCTTCACAGCAGCATCTAGATTAGTGTTTGGCTAAGTGGGGACTATGGTTCAGCTTAGCCAAATTAACCCAGGAGAGAGCCATCACAGGCTTTATGAACATTATGAAAATGTTGTCTTTTATATATATGCTTTTGATTATTCATATCGTAATGTAACTCAAAGATATACTTTTTGGGGTAGGTAGCAAGCCACTGTAGTGATAACTCATGGGGTATAAACCTATTTTTGGCATTGTTAATGATAACTTATTTGAGTTAATTCACCTCTCAAAACAGTGGCAAAAATAAAGCAAAGTTTCTTAAAGCTGTTGCAGTTTGATACTCTATATGTTTAAGATCATATTTTCAGTGGAAGCCCTTTATAAAGTTGAGAGACTTTTGCTTTTTCAACAAATATTGCTGTTATTTGCTATCATTTCCACCTGTATTTGATTCTATCACCAGGCAATTTGTATAAGCCTTCTTTTGCACAGTTTTATGGAAGAGGTATTACTTATTTTTTTAAATGTTACACAGATACTTAGTAGAAGGCAAAACATTTTGAAAGAGTTAAAAATGTGACGATAATACAAATATAGAATAAATACGTATGAAAGTTTAATATACTTTTAATGAGGAAACCAGTGCAATCCAGGAACATTTTGAGGAGGTAATTCGTAGACATTTTGTCAAAAAAGGTAGCGGGGAGAGGGACTGAGAGGGAGAATATTTGAATAAGATTGCTATGTTAGATACAGGATAGTTAATATCTTACAGGGCAATAAAACCATAACTTTTGTGGTTATCTTTTCTACTAGACAAAAATCTACAAGTTAGCCTGGAACTTTACAGTGACTGTACAAAAATCAAAAAGAACATAGCAAGGTCAAACACAGGTACATTCTCTTAGAGAATTAAATAATCTTTGGTTCGGCTTGCTAAGTGATATTCCGGTATGGTATTGAAAGAACATGCCACATACTACCACCACTCCCCTGCCTTATTTCCAAGTTTCTGATAATTTTCTTAACCAGGGCCATATTAATTTTTGTGTAATAACAGCTGCCACAATAAAATTCTTTTAAAAAGTCCATGTGTTGTCCTAGAATTATGATATTTAAAAAAAAAA
>NW_007729560.1:225619-228388 GCF_000696425.1 Galeopterus variegatus
AAGGGTATTCTTAGGTTTATGGTAAATTTGTTCTCATTTTTAGTTTGTTCTTTAGACAAAAAGTATAATATACACTGTTCTTCCTTATTCTTATTGAGTATTTTCTGCTAAATTCATCTTTTTATGATTTTGAAATGTCAGCTTCAGTTTTTTTATTAATTCATACTGACCCTGTGCAGAACTGTCTATCTCAACTTAATGGCTATTTATAATATATGGATGGCATTCCCCTGCCATTAATTTTTAATGAATTGGCTCCTAATCCAATAGTTTAATAAAGGTAATCACTAGAATACATTGTCTTTCTGCTGTGCCCTAGAAACTTTTTTATTTTCCCTACTGTATACCTTTGGCCCATAGTCTTTTTTTATTTTTTATTTTTTGCCTCTCTTCAGCGTACTACTCTCAACCTTTTTTCATTATTTAGTCCAAATGTGTCCAGTTTTACACTTAATATTCTCCTAGGTCAGGATGACAGTCTTCTATGTAGAAACTTCAGCCTACATGATTGCTGGAGAGAAAGAAAACCTTAAATACTGACAGGATATAGATTTATTTTACATGTGGATTAAATAAACATTTTTTTAAAAATCAACAATTCTTCTTATAGGCCATATTAGAATTCTTCTCATAGACCATCATCCTACCTGATCTATCCTTTTGTGCTGAGATATGTGTTTAAAAACAAAATTTGGGTTCTGAAAGTAGATAGTGGTGATGGATGCATACCTTTGTGAATATATTTAAAACTATTGAATTTAACACTTTTAAGGTGTAAGTTTTATGGTATGTAAAAATATATATATTTATTAATATATTAATAGATATATATTATTTTTATAATATATTCATATATATTGTATAATTATATAATATATAATATAATGTACATAAAATATTGAAACTGGATGAGTTTAGGGAGCAAACTGAGCATTTCCTGACACCACAAAATACTCATGTACCCATATACACACACATTTCCCCCAATATTCATTCTTATAAATCAGTTCTTTTTTTTTTTTTTTGTCTTTTTCCATGTCCGGCAATGGATCGCAACCCTCAGTGTTGCCCCCATACCGGACCGGGGACCGGCAACGGGATTGCAACCCTCGGTGTTGCCCCCGCGCCTCGCTCAGCCAGTGAGCGGGAACCGGTCTGTATGTGGGATCCGAGCCCTCGGGCGGGAGCTCCGCCGCGCTTCCCAAGCGGCGCACTTATCCAGTGCGCCACCGGGCCGGCCCCTAAATCAGTTCTTTCCATACTTCAGGTGAAAGGAATTTTAGCTTGCTTATGAAATCCATCCAATTTTTACATTTCTTTGTTACTCGAAGAACATAGACCAGTATTTACACCATGTGCATGCACTCTCCAAAGTCTTTCTTCATTCGGGATGGCTTGATCCTGAGGCAATTTGGTTCTGCCATCAATCACCTCGAAACAACTAGCCAGTTACCCTCTAATCTCCCTAATTCAAGCCCTGTTCTTGAAACTCCACCTAGTTAAAAAGCTTGTTGTATCAACCTTGGAACCCTGTATTCCTAAAGCTATGGACTGATATCTTAGCAGTTGTAGGAACCTTCCAAGGTTCTTAAAATAGGGGTTTCTGGATCCTGGCCCCAAGACCATCCCAAGTAATTTTTTAAGGTGTGCTTTTTTAAAAAACAAAAATTAGAAGACTATTTTTTAGAACAGTTTTAGATTTATAGAAAAGTTGAGCAGATACTACAGAGTTCTCATAACATTTATCCTCCTCGCCCACCCCTAGCCCCGTTTCCCCTATTGTTAACATGTTGCATTAGTGTGATACATTTGTTACTTAAATTAATGGACCAATATTGACACATTATTATTAACTAAAATCCATAGTTTACTTTAAAGTTCATTCTTTGCATTTTATGGTTCTGTGGATTTTTACAAATGCATATTGTTGAGTATCCACTATTATAGTTTCAGACAGAATAGTTTACACTACCCTAAAAATTCCCTGTATTAATCCCCTGGTAAGCACTGATCTTTTTATTGTCTCTAATTTTGCGTTTTCCAGAATGTCATGTGCTTGGAATCATACAGTATTCAGATCGGCTTCTTTCACTTAGCAATTTGCCTTTATGTTTCTTCCATGTCTTTTCGTGGCTTGATAGCTCTTTTAATCATGGAGTAATATTCCATTGTACGGATGTACCATCATTTCCTTATGCATTCACCTACTGAAGGACAGTTTGTTATAAATAAAGTTGCTATAAACTTCCATGAACAGGTTTTTGTGTGGACATAAGTTTTCAATTCAGTTGGCTAAATGCTTAGGAGCTGGAATGCTGGATTCTATTGTGAAATTATGTTTAGGTTTATAAGAAACTACCTCGTCTTCCAAAGTGGCTGTACCATTTTGCATTTACAACAACAATAAATGAGTTTCTGTCACCATGACTTCTCTCCAGTATTTGGTGTTGTCTGCTGTTTGGATTTAGCCATCTTAATAGGTGTCTAGTGGTATTTCATTGTTGTTTTAATCTGTAATTCCCTAGTGACATAGGACGTTAAGCATATTTTCCTATGCTTATTTGCTATTTGTGTATCTTTGGTGAGGTGTTCATGCAGATCTACTGCCCACTGTTTAACTGGGTTGTTTTCTTATTGTTGAATTTTAAGTGTTCTTCGCCTATTTTGAGGTTGAGGTTTTTATCAGGTATTGCAAATATTTTCTGCCATTGTCTTCTTATTCTTTTTGCAGTGTCTTTTTGTAGGGAAGTTTTTGATTTTAATAAGGTC
>NW_007729560.1:229612-233519 GCF_000696425.1 Galeopterus variegatus
TTGCAGCATTGCTATAATTTCATATTAGTTCTAGAGGGTTTTTATTTGGGGGGGTCATTTTTTTGGGATTTTCTACATACTCAACCATATCACGTGAGAACAAAGACAGTTTCATTGCTTTGTACCAAATCAATATACTTTTTTTTTCCTTTTCTTGTCTTATTGCTTAGCTAGGACTTCCAGCATGATGTTGAATAGGAGGCTTGAGAGGCAAAAACCTTGCTTTGCTCACAATAGTATTAGTTTCCTATGGCTGCTATGACAAATTACCACAAAATTGTGGCTTAAAACAATAGAAATTTATTCTTTTACAGTTCTGGAAGCCAGAAGTACAAAATCAAGGTATTGGCAGGGTTGCCTTCCCACTGACGCTATAGGGGAAAATTTGTTTCTTGTCTCTTCTAGCTTCTCGTGGTTGTGTTTCCTGGATGGTGGCTGTGGCACTCCTATCTCTGTCTCCCTGGTCACTTTGACTTCTCCTTTGTGAGTCTGTATATTTCCTTTTACCTCTTTCTTATAAAGACATTTATGGTGGTCCACTAAGATATTTCTGGGTAATCACTGCATCTCAAAACCCTTAATTTAGTTATAGCTGCAAAGATCATTCTCTCAAATAAGGTAACATTTCCTTGCTTAAAGAATTAGGACTTTATCTTTGGGTGACCATTAATCAACCTAGTACACTGATCTTAAGGAGAAATCTTAAGTTTCTCACCTTTAAACAGTATGATTAAGTATGAAGATTTTTCTTTTCTATGAAGTTGAGGAAGTTCCATGTATTCCTAGTTTGCTGAGAGTTTTTAATCATCAATAAGGAAAGTTCTCTCTGACATGGATAGGTTTTGAATGAGTACCCTGATATCTCTTGTACCTTCAGTCTCCTTGCTCTTAGCTCTGAGGAATATGTTTGTGTGAATGCCTGGTCTTTTCAAAAAATAAGCAAGAAGTTTTATACTGCATCTTCTGGACTGCTTCTATCTCTATAAGACGACATTGGAGTGTAAAAAAATAAAAAAATTCTCTAAACTACTGCTTGAACCTACCCTGTTGGTTAAGTGGGAGGAGAGCAATAGTTGCTGCATTGTTCTAATTTGTACGAACTAGCTTAATTTGTGCACACCTAAAAGGATGTCTAACTTCTAAGCCACAGATTGCAAGCCTTTGTTGTATGTCAACTTTAGGGTTGATGCTGAGAGTCCACATGAGAAGAAAATATTTTGGTTTAGTTTTGGTAAGTGGCTCTCCTTTACAAGTAATTTGACCCTCTTTTGTTTGGCAGGGCAAGATTACCCAAACTCAACCTTCTTTCCTAAATATGCATTTATTGATCACATGTTATGTGTGAACAACTGTGCTGATCATAGGTGTATGACAGAACGTCTGTGAACTCAAAAGGGTTTCTGTTTAGTTGGGCATAAGTCAAATGTTGATCGTCTACTTTCCATAAGACCATCTGAAAAACCTGTTGATCAAACAAAGCTATGATTTTAGACCTACTGCAATAAGAGAGTATATCACATTGACAGAATCTGAGTAATTCCTCAATGTAGAGAAAGTAGGAGAGCACATTTATGGGTTTAGGGAATGAGGCAGATGATTTTAAGGTATTGCAAGTCAGGGAACTGATTAAAATTGGACAGAATTTAGGACAAAATAGCTTTGTGTTGGTGACACAGAGAGCTGAGATTCTTAAAGCGAGCCCAGATAAACAAGCTGGTCAGCTTGCTAAATTAGCTATTTTAGTTGATTGATAGTTTTTTGTTCTAGGAGCAAGTATTTTCCAGAGCAGGTAGCTAAATTGTTTCTGCTTGTTGTCACTAATAATGAACATAGTAATAGAAACATGCCTAGTTACACAATTTTCACACAGGGATAAAAAATTGTTTTAATTGTCACAAGTAAATGAACTTGAATTCTTAAAGTGCAGCCATAAGGAGGATTTAAATAAAAGGCAAAAAATCCTTACTCTATTAAATGAAGAAGAAACAACATTCTCTTTCTTGCTGCTTTCATTTTTTTATAGTTAGATAAAGGTGGGGAAATTTCTTTTGTTATTCTAACTTAATTGTTTGGGAATAGAAATTAGAATTTGGTTTTCTAAAGCAAAGTTGTAGACCTTTCTATGGAAGTTGTGATCATCTGTGCTAAATTCTCTGACATGAGTGTTTTCACGGACGGCTTCAATACATAGGCTGTGCGGGACCTGGCCACACCTGCTGTCTGGGCACCAGGACTGTGGTTCTTTCTTAAAGACTTGTTTGTGATGGACCTTAACAGACTAAAATTCCTAGACTCATTCTAGTGGATTCCAAGGGACTGTCTCTTCTCTATTTTAATAAATTTGTCTTTTCTCAAATTATTTGAGATAGCTGGGCTATTGTCTTGATTTTGGAAGCAATTCTTGTTGCTGTTGTTGTTATGGATATATTTTTGTTTTGGGTGTATTTTTGTTTCCATAAAATTCAACCATTGTAAACATAGCTTATGACATATATTCTCAGATATGCAAAGAGAAGTATAACATTTTGATTGATACATCCACATAATAAGCATAGATCACTCATCCCGTATTTAAGTTACATTCTTAGGCAAGTATTTAGGTAAAGGTTTTTTGTTCATTCATGCCTCATATCTATTGAGTGACTGATATATTGATGGCAGTACACATTCCAGTTGCTAGGATTTTGGAGTTAGAGGTTCATTGGTGAACAGAGTCGAACCAATGCCTGCCCTCAAGGAGTTTATGATCTAGTGAGGGATAGAGGCAGTAAGCTAAGAAAGAGATACGTAAGTTTGGTATTAGAGCTCTGGTGAGTGGTGTGAAAGAGTGTTATCTGATGTTATAAAGGTATATAACCATGGTAATGTATCAGGTTATGAAAGATTTTCATTTAAAGGAGATGAGACTTGAAGGCAGAGTGGTCTAAGCACAGCATACAAATGTGAGAGAACTATGAGGAGGAAGGAACTAGAACTCAAGGACTTATCAGTACTGCCAACAGGTAATTTGTCACTCTTGTGTTCTTTAAATGGTCTTCTTTAAATATTAATTATTTTAATAAGGTTATATGAGAACTTTTTAATATTTAATCTACACAGAAATGAAATACTTTTATTAATTTCCCTAAATGTTTTAGAACATTATTCCTTTTGTGATTTTAAATGTTTGTGAAAGCTCTTTCGCTGTGTACTTCAGAAAGACAGAGCTCTCATCTACATACTTGCCAACAGAAATAGTGCTTTCACACTAAATAAACACCTAGAATTTAGGAGGTACCATTATGTTAATTGCTGCCTTCAAATGGTTATTTACTGTCATTTTGTTTATTGACAGTGACTAGAATCATACCAGCAGTATAATCATCATAAAGAATAGTGAGGCTTTTCTTTTAAACAGAAGAATAACACTTATAATTTAATACAATTTCTTCTAAAAAAGAATTGGATATTAATTCAAACAAATATGAGTTTTTGTTTTACCCTGTGCTTATGCAGAACATTGTAGAAATCCCCAAATATCTAAATCTTTATTTTCCAACTAACTGAAAGGCAGTGATAAGATTACCTGTGTAAGCAAATTATTTCTTAACATAGAAGTTCTCATTATGTAAATCTTGCATTTTGAGTATACCATTATTAGAAACTAAGAGTGATAGGTATAGTTTTTACCTAATCCATTTTTTACCTTGTTAAAGAAATGGGGAGCAGATTAGTTACATGCAGGCAAGTCACTTAAATTCATACTGAATTCTTAGCCACAGGTTATTTTGGTAGTGTCTCCAGGACCCAATTCAAGGAAGATCACTTGATTTTCCATCATTTTCTGTCATTTGCTTTTGCTAGTGGTGAGTGGATGGAACTCTAGAGTTTCATTCTCAAAATGACTGGGTCCATTTGCACGTGGAAA
>NW_007729561.1:0-229 GCF_000696425.1 Galeopterus variegatus
AGCAACTTTGAGATTTAAGGAGATATAAACTTGGACACCAAAGCATCAATATCCTCACTGAGTCTGGGAACAATTGTTAAACTAAAGTGGAGCCAGTATGGTTCAGCTTGTCCTTTGTCCTTTCAAAACTGACTAGATTCTAACTGGTTTGAGAAAGTCACGTTGCACAACTTGGTACTGCAGTATGAATAAGCCTTCTGGGCTCTCTAAATTTTACTGCAGATAGAAA
>NW_007729561.1:2429-2793 GCF_000696425.1 Galeopterus variegatus
TTGTGTTTTCTATTCTATCCTCTCTTTTTTTCCCCAACAGTTCTTAAAAAAAGATTCCTTTGTCGTGATACACATGCACATGCTCATGCACACATACACATGCATGTGCACAGATTCATTATATTTTAGGGGTCTTAAGTCAGGCTGTCTGTTCTTTCACAAAAAGCGATACCTCTTAGATTCCTTTAATGTTTCTCCTATGAAAGATCCTAGGTATGTATAATAATTAGTCTTTTCCTACCAATTGGTGACAACTGGAATTCCCTATTATCTGAGCATCAAAATGTTTTAAATTTTAACTAAGCTTCACAGTATCCCAGTGTGATTTGTGCCATGTGGCTGCAGTAGAAGTGGGTCAACTGGT
>NW_007729561.1:7939-12078 GCF_000696425.1 Galeopterus variegatus
CCTGCCCTTTAATGTAATTGGTGTATTTATCTTTAAAAAAAAAAAAAAAAAAAAAAGAACTTTCTTAATCTGATAAAGGAGATCTTTAAAAAAAAAAAACTATACTGAGCAAGATAAAGATGTCTATTATCACTATCACCATTAAACAATAGACTCCTGGAGCCTGTACCCAGTGTAATAAGGCAAGAAAAAGATATAAAAACTATATAGATTTAAAGGTACATCTAAAACTCATTTTTCATAGATGCATAATTGGTTAGATATAAATCCCAAAAATAATCTACAGATAAAATGTTCAAATTAATAACATAAGTGAATTCATCAAGGCTACTGAGAAAAGGTCAATATACAAAATAAATTGCATTTCTATATGTTAGAAAGAAAAGATGAAAAATTAGAATTTTATAATCATGCCATTTAGAAACCAACTAAAATTTCAAATAATGAGGAATAAATCTCTTAAATATACCTAAGACCTTACCAGAAAACAATAAAATATCATTATTGACAGAAAATTAAGATTATCTAAAAGAATAAAGGAATAAAACACATTAACAGGTGGAAAGAATGAGATTCAAAGATATCAATTCTCCCTAATTGATATATAGATTCAATGCATTCCAATCAATGTCTCAAAATGGTTTTACTTTTTCTGAAAATTGATAAGGTGGTCCCCAAAATTTAGTGGAAATGCAAAGGTTAAGAATAAATAGCACAACTGAACATTCATATAGGAAAAGTAATATCTTGACTCTTAATTTATACCATACACAACAATAGATCCAGGTAATTTTTGTAAAAAAATAAAACAATTGTACTTTTATAAGAGTTTTCCAATTAAACTTTCTATAATGATGAAAATGTTTTATATCTGCACAGTCCAGTGCTGTAGTCATTAACCACATAGATTATTGAAAAATTGAAATGTAATCACTGTGGTTGAGGAACTGCAATTTTAATTTAATTTTACTTTATTTGATTTCATTTCATAAATATTCATATCTAAATTGCCAAAAATACTGTTGCTTACTGCCCAGATGAACCGGAAAGGCCGATTTATACTCCTACCCCCCAAAAGGACAAAAATTTGAAGTGATGTTTTTCTAGACTCTGAATATCAAGCTATAAAGAACAGTGACCCTTGAACGATGGAAAGCAAACAAAGTGAGCCCTATGATTACCTCAGCATAAGGCCTTGAGAGAGTTTCCAGGATACAGTGCAGGGAAAGTCAACTTAGGCAGAGCCCAGAGGACTCCCTGAGTTGAGGAGATGGAATTCAGACTCCAAGGAAACCAAGGCTCCTACAGTTTTCAGAAAAGAGCACAGGGGTGGAGATTGTCATGCATAAGAAGACTATATATATCTGCAGAAGTTCCCATCAAGTATTTAACAAAAAACTAATCAGCAATGTGTGAGGAAACTACCCAAGGCCAGGAGAAGAACCACAAGAAAGTATTATAAAGAACAGTACTCCTACAAGCTTAAAATAGCACTCGTTCCCACCAACCAGACTGGAAAACCTCATAATTCACGGAACATCAGGTAGAGTACTCACATGATCTTGCCTCTTTAGTGAGCAATCATTAACTTAAACTGAACACTGCTCTGTTTCTGCCTAACAAAACTTAAAAACAAGACTGAAAATTAAGAAGCTGTTTCAAATAATTTAACTGCTTCCCAGAACAAGGCCCAAGAATATTTATAGGAATATAAAAAATATCTAGCACCCAAAGAGGAAAAATTTACAAAATCTCCTGTAAAATTAAAAATCACCAGACATGCAAAGAACAGGATTAAACAACCAATAATGAGGATAAAAATTACCTGCAACAGACCCAGAACTGGCACGCATGCTAGAATTAGCAGACAAAAACATTAAAATGGTTATTATAACTATATTACATATATACAAAAAGTTAACTAGAGAAACAGAAAATATAAGGAAAAAAAGACAAATTAAATTTCTACAAAGAAAAGTATAATTTTTGAGATAAAAAATACATTAAATAAAATTAATAGCAGAACAGACATTCCAGGAAAAAAAGATTAGTAAATTGAAGACATTATAATAAAAACTATCCGCAATGAAATGGGATTGATTTTCTTTTTTTAAGCTGGCCAGTACAGGGATCTGAACCCATAACCTTGGGTTAGTAAATTGAAGACATTATAATAAAAACTATCCGCAATAAAATGGGATTGATTTTCTTTTTTTAAGCTGGCCAGTACAGGGATCTGAACCCATAACCTTGGTGTTATAACACCATGTGCCAACAGGCCAGCCCCTGGAATTTTTTTTTTTTTTAATGAAGACAGCATTGGTAAGCTGTGGGACAACCTTAAGCAGCTTAATTACATGAGTAATTGAAATTGTCAAAGAAGAGAGGGAGGAAAGAGGAAAAAAATAGTTAAGTAAACAATGGCTGAAATTTTTCCAAATGTTATGAAAACCATAAACCCACAAATCCAAAATGCTCTATGAGTACCACAGAAACGAATGCAGAGAAAAATACATGAAGGCACATCATAATCTAAGTGTTCTAAGCCAGTGACAAAGAGAACACTTTTTAAGCACTCAGAAGCATAAAAGCAGTTACGTACAGAAATAGAGATAAGGATGGCAGCAGATCTCCCATCAGAAACAATGCAAATGAGAAAATAGTGGAACACATCTTTAAAGTATTTAAGGGGAAAAATAGCTGTTAATCTAGAATTCTATACCCAATGAAAACATCTTTCAAAACTGAAGGTGAAATAAAGACTTTTTCAGACATACAAAAGTCGACGCAATTCATCACCAGGAAATCCATATTATAAGAAATGTTAAAGGAAGTCCTTGAAGCAGAAGGAAAATGATACCAGACAGAAATAGGATCTATACAAATAATGGAAGAACAGTAGAAATGGTTACCAAATGAGTAAATATGTAAGTTTTTCTTATTAGTTACATGGTGTTATGTTTTTTAAAAATACTGAAACTATTAAACTTCTCAAAAAAGCATAGTGGAAAATCTTTGTGACTTGGGTCAGGCAAAAATTTCTTAGACAAAACAAAAGCAGTTCTATAGAAGAACAAATTATCAAAATTAAATCATCAGCTTTTCAAAAGATACTGCTAAGAGAACGAAAAGACAAGCCATGGTCTGGGAGAAAATATCTGCCAGTCATATATCTCATGAAGAACGTAAGCCTAGAAATTTTTTTTAAAAAAACTATTAAAACTCAATAAAACAAATAACAACTTTTTAAATAGGCAAAAGATTTAAACAGATATGCCACCAAAAATTCTCACTGGTTATTTGAAAAATTAAAATGAATACTGCAATAATATACCTCTACACACTAACTACAATGGCTGCAATCAGAAAGACAGATAATACCAAGTGTTGGTAAATATGTGAAGCAACTGGAACTCTCAAATACTGATGGTGAGCATGTAAAATGTTACAACCACTTTGGAAAACAGTTTGTCAGCTTCCTAAAAGGTTAAACATATACCTATCGTATGATCCAGCCATGCTACTCCTAGGTATTTACCCAAGAAAAACGAAAGCATATGGACCTGAAATAGTTACAACCACCTCTCTAAATATCCATACCCTAATTCCTAGAAATTGTGAAAATGTTACCTTAGACAGCAAAAGGACACTGCCGATGTAATTAAGATTACCAAATTTGAAATGAAGATACTCTCCTGGATTATCAGAGTGGGCCCAACCTAATCACATTAATCCTTAAAAGCAAAGAAGCATTCCCAACTGTGGTTAGAGAGAGCTGTGACCACAGAAGGTGAGTCAGAGAGACACAGTATTGATGGCTTTGAAGACAGAGAAAGGGGGCCACAAGCCAAAAAATGTGGTTAGCCTGTATGTAGAAACTGGAGGAGGCCAGGAAACTAATTCTTCTCTAGAATCTCTGGAAAGAAACTCAGCCCTGCTGACACCTTGACTGTAGCCCAGTGACACCTATGCCAGACTTCTGATCTCCAAAACTATAAGATAATCAATTTGTGTCATTCTATGCCACTAGCTTTGAGATAATTTGTCATGGCAGCAATCAAAAACTAATATGTGTTATAGCAGCTTTACTTTTTTTTTTTTTTTTTTTTTTTTCCGTGTCCGGCAACGGATTGCAACCC
>NW_007729561.1:15111-23594 GCF_000696425.1 Galeopterus variegatus
ATAATTAATTTAAAAAATAGAAAATGCAAACTTTCAAAGTAACCACCGATCCATGATTGAATAGGAAGCAAACAGCTGATTCACAATGGCGGTTAGCATTACAGTGCTTGCTGCTACAAGTTATGATGGCTGTGGCTTTATCTAAAAGACTTGCTAATAGTTATTTCTCTCATCTGTATAACTCATTTCTATAATTTGAAGATATCCAATAAATTGTTTAAATTCTAAAAAAAAAAAAAAAAAAATGGGCAAGGGACTTGAATAGAAAATATTCCAAAGAAGATATACAAATGTCCAACAAGCACATGAAATGATGCCCAACATCAATAATCGCTGGGGAACTGCAAATCAAAACCTCAATGGGACGTCACCTCACATCTGTTTAAATTGGCTACTATTAAAAAATCCAGAAAATAACATGCTGGCGAGGATGTGGAGAAACTGGAACCTTTGTGCACTGTTGCTGAGAATATCAAATGGTGCAGCCACTATGGGAAATGGTAGGGAGATTCCTCAAAATATTAAAAATAGCACTACCATATGATCTAGCAATCCTACCTGTAGGTATATACCTAGAAATAAGGCAGTTACAAAAAGATAAATACTGTATGATTCCACTTGTATAAGCTCACAGAGACAGAAAGTAGAACGTGGTTACCAGGGCTGAGGGGAGGAAGAATGGGGAACTGTTCAACGGGTATAGAGTTTCAGTTTTGTGAGATCAAAAAGTTCTAGAAACCTATTGCATAATGTGTGCGTACGGTTAACACTACTGTACTGCACACTCAAAAATGGTTAAGATAGAAAATATTATGTGTTTTTTACCACAATTAAAAAAAAGTTTAACTGAATACACGCAGTATTAAACAGGTTTACAGGAAAAAGAAATCTAAGTTTGATGGCAAATAATAAGTAAACCATGGGCTCGTATTAAAACGTGAAAAAATCAAGTACAGCAGTGGTGTTAGTGCCATCAAATTAAGAATGAACCACTGATCCCAACACAGGGGATGCTGACTGCACGTCTGCATGATGAAATGCCTCAGCTCTCAGAGCATTTCTGAAAATTATGTGCGTGTGAGTGAGTGTGTGTGGAGAGAGAGGAAGGAAAGAAGGAAGGAAGGAAGGAGGGAGGGAGGGAGGGAGGGAAGGGAGGGAGGGAGGAAGAGAGAGAGAGAAGAGCAAGGGAGGAAGGGCAGGTCCCCTGTCAGCCTCTGGAGAATGGCTATGCTTGAAGGCAAGTAAAAAAAATAAGATGATTGCTACAGGCCTGCCCCAAACAGATGTTTAACCAATGACATCAAAACATCTGAGGAAACCTCCTCTTGGTACAAGAAAGATTTCTTGACTCTATTCATTCCTGTGTGACTTAGGCAAATCACTTACCCTCTCTGGTACCTGCACCAGAACTTTTGATGTGCTAAGATGAGAGCATGTCCTGGGCAGCATGTTTGACAGGTCCTGGACTCTCTCATAATTTGATTTGAAAGGAGACAATCTATGTGGGGCTCCTGAGAGTTTGAGGCAGAAAATCTGTCCCTGTTCATCTGTACTTCCTCCCTGAGCAACTGACAAGTCACTTCTCCGCTTGCCCTCAAGGCCAAGCAGAGGCTGTGACAAACACCAGCTTCTCAGTATATGACAGAAGTTATGGCGCATACCACAACTGGGAAGACCAGGAACTCAGCCCCACAGCACAGAAGGCCATGAGAGCATCTTTTCTCTTACCTCTGCCCCTGAATGCTGCTTGATGAATTCAGACTGCTTAGCACCCCAGACTTTCAGGGGAGAAGAAGAAAGCTGTAATGCAGGTTAACAAATTATGTAAACCTTGCCAAAGAGAAATTTAAAGTAATAGCAGATCACAAGATAAACTAATTTTAGCAGATTTTGTAACTGACATAAAAACATCTGAGGAAACTTGTTCTTGGCACAAGAAAGATTTCTTGACTGTATTCATTCCTGTGTGTGACTCAGGCAAATCACCAACCCTCTCTGGTCTCTGCACCAGAACATTTTCCCACCAAGTGTTTAGACACTGTACGAAAATGAATATAACAAGGGCCGGCCCAGTGGCGCACTGGATAAGTGCGCCGCTTGGGAAGCGCGGCGGCGCTCCCGCCCGAGGGTTCGGATCCCACATACAGACCGGTTCCTGCTCACTGGCTGAGCGAGGTGCGAGCGCGACACTGAGGGTTGCGATCCATTGCCAGACACGAAAAAAGACAAAAAAAAAAAAAAAAAAAAAAAAAATGAATATAACAATACAAAAGGGGCCGGCCCAGTGGGGCACTGCTACAGTATGCCGCTTGGGAAGCAGGCGGCGCTCCCGCCGAGGGTTCGGATCCCACATACAGACCGGTTCCTGCTCACTGGCTGAGCGAGGTGCGAGCGCGACACTGAGGGTTGCGATCCATTGCCAGACACGAAAAAAGACAAAAAAAAAAAAAAAAAAAAAAAAAATGAATATAACAATACAAAAGGGGCCGGCCCAGTGGGGCACTGCTACAGTATGCCGCTTGGGAAGCAGGCGGCGCTCCCGCCGAGGGTTCGGATCCCACATACAGACCGGTTCCTGCTCACTGGCTGAGCGAGGTGCGAGCGCGACACTGAGGGTTGCGATCCATTGCCAGACACGAAAAAAGACAAAAAAAAAAAAAAAAAAAAAAAAAATGAATATAACAATACAAAAGGGGCCGGCCCAGTGGGGCACTGCTACAGTATGCCGCTTGGGAAGCAGGCGGCGCTCCCGCCGAGGGTTCGGATCCCACATACAGACCGGTTCCTGCTCACTGGCTGAGCGAGGTGCGAGCGCGACACTGAGGGTTGCGATCCATTGCCAGACACGAAAAAAGACAAAAAAAAAAAAAAAAAAAAAAAAAAAAAAACAATACAAAAGGATTTAAGAGAAACAAATATTTGCAGGAGTCAGAGTAAAGGAAAAATATAATTTATGAACAGACAAAAAATAAACAAAATTTTAGTGACAGCACAAAAATGTAAACCATCTAATCCTATTATCAATGGATATGGGCTAAAATTTGGCCATTGAGCTTCCTAGCAGCCAGAGTAAAGAGGAAAAGATGCTCAGTTAATAAAATACAGGGTGTTCATATAGTGGAGGGGAAGCCAAATCTTTCCTTAAACATAGCCCTGGAAGGAATTCTTAGAAAGTCTTTACAAATAAGACTCTATATGGTGTAGTGACAGCAACTCAAACAACATTCCTAAACCTTAAGAGATACATGTGGCTGTTAAGTTCCCCAATTTTCGGACAGATAGGATAGGTAAGATAACACAGATCAGTCAAATTCTTTCAATGCTTTATTATAAAAAGATAAAGAACTGACTGCTGGAAACCTGAGCACTGTAAAATGGCAGTAATTTGGCTGCAGTGGGTTCATGAATAAGTTTGTGTCATGCCTCCACCGTGGAAAACCCTGGCCAGCTTGATGGAGCATTTAGCAAGACCAGATAAGTCCTGAGATTTTGTCTCTTACTTGCCTAAGGAACAAACTTGTCTTTTGTTTACAACTCCAAATTGTATTAAGCAGGGACTATGCCCATTAAAAATAGTAGCTAGCGGGCCTCTTACCATAACACACACATAGCAGGGATTTTTAAATGTTTTCCTGGATGATAGAATAAATATGTAAATTTCTGTTCTTATCCTGATACTTTAGCATTAGCTATCAATGAATTTTTCCAATTATATCATAATTAAATTTGGACAAAAAAATTCACAAAAGCAAAATTCATCACTGTGCCTAAGAAGACTCCATTTGACATGCTAACCTATCTAAGTGGCAGCAGCTATGGGCTAAATTAACCAACCATTAGATAGGGAATACTGTTATCCCAAAAGGCACAGTTCACTGACCTGAAATAGACTTTAAGTCATGAGACATTAGTAGCCAAACCATATGTGTCCAGTTGGTCTCAAAATTTTTAGTTGGAACCCTTCGTTCAAGTAAAATTGATGTAGAAGGATATACAAATAACAGCTGAGCTACTCTAGTGAGCCAAAAACTCACTAGAATCTGCACCAAAATTGGCCCCACCTGCCTTCCCAAATACACCCACATGCGGAGCACCCCAGTCCCTGAGGACAGGTCTGGCCCAGCCTCCCCTCCCAGGCTACACGGGAAGCAGAAGGAGGTCTCCCATGACTTGCAAAAGGCCACACCATCTTCAGACTGTGCAAAAGCCCTACAGCTCCCAAACTGAACCAAAGGCTGTTTTGAACGTGATCCCAGACACAAGTTAGCCAGAAGAAATCGTGACAAGTTACAGAGGTCACCACCTCAGAGCCCTCACACCCAGTGGGGCTACCACCTCAGACGTCCTTGTCCTCAGGTGAGCGCTGACACTGCCCCAGCAGGAGCATCATCACTGCATGACAAAAGGAGGGGAACCCAACCTCGGAAGGAGAAGAGAAGCAATCTGCTCCGATCATGGCGGAACCTCTATTCCCTTTCGAGGACACCCGCCAAGCCAGGGGACATCCCACCCTCAACCCAAGCGTCTCCTGCCGAGGCCGCAGGAGCCCTCCTTGCCTTTCCCACTGGTCACTGTCCTTCAGCATCCGCCACAGCCACCACCACCACTGCAGCAAGGACGGCGATCCTGAACAGACCTCCAAAACTCTGACTAATTAAAGACAAATAATTAAACACATTCAGGCGGAGGAAGATTGGCAAAGCCCCCCTGCATTGTGTGACCACCTTGGCACCGAAATGGTTAGAGACCATATCCCCGCACGCCGCCTCCTCTCATTGTGGTGGAGAGCTCTTGAGAACGTTATTAGCTGGGTGTGCGCCTTGCCGTTTTTCCACACGAGGCAGATGGGTAATTACGAAGCTAATAGTCTGATTGAGAGAAATCAGATGCAGTGGTTTGCCCAATTAGATGATACATTAGCTTCCTTCTTTGTAAGCAGCTAATGTGTGAAGCAAAGTGGTATTTTCGAGGGTCAGAATCCTTAAACAAGTGCCGAGTTGCAGATTATTGTATCTCTCTTTTTTTTTCTAATGGAGGAAAAGTGCTAAGTCTTCATTACTAAAAGCATAGAAAATGCAAATCAGCTTCTGAAACAAAAGAGAGAAGGGACAGGCGAGAATATTTGGTGTCCGATGTGTCAACCTACAACATCAATTACATTGAAATGCAATGCATGGCAGCCTAATCAAGGATAGTATAATTGTAATAATTGCGTGCTTTTGTTGGAGAGCTGCTGCTGTTGTTATTTGTCAACCATTTGTTCCTCTCTATTGTTAAGGGGGGGAAGATTTTTTTTTTTTTTAGTGTAACTGAGAGATTGTGTAGGTAATGGGTGAGCAGGCGGCCATCCTCAGAATGTGGATGAGGGTCTTGCGTCCCGGCTCCATCGTGGCTCCTCCATGGCCCTGGTGACTTGCTGGGACAACCATGTGAGCTTGGGGCAAGAAGGGACAAAGTGGCTGGCCATGCCAGGGTGGGTGTCTGTCTCTATCCATGTCCCAATGTCCTGGGGCAGAGGCGAGCTGAGCGACAGGCCTGAGGAAGTGGGGAGAAAGCAGTGCTGCTGGTGAGAGCCTCACAGGGCACCCTCTTCTCTTTAGCAAATGTACAGGATGGAACGGAGCGAGAAGATGGAGCCACTGCATTGACTTCTCCACCTCGTTCTGCTGCTTGAAGTTTGGGCCTAAAAAAGGACCTGTTTTATTTTTGTAAATGACGATGGCTGCAAGCCCCCATGGGAAGAAAAGAAGGAAATCCTGCATAAAACAACAACAGAATGAGATGTGGTAGCTGGTAAACCAGCCAAGGTAGCA
Source organism: Galeopterus variegatus (assembly GCF_000696425.1). Taxonomy (NCBI): domain Eukaryota; kingdom Metazoa; phylum Chordata; class Mammalia; order Dermoptera; family Cynocephalidae; genus Galeopterus; species Galeopterus variegatus. The sequence continues at coordinate 20,925 of NW_007729561.1, forward strand.
CTGTCCACCAAGGTAGAGATGGGTGCACGGGGACTAGGGCTCACTGTTTTATTTTTGTAAATGACGATGGCTGCAAGCCCCCATGGGAAGAAAAGAAGGAAATCCTGCATAAAACAACAACAGAATGAGATGTGGTAGCTGATAAACCAGCCAAGGTAGCACTGTCCACCAAGGTAGAGATGGGTGCACGGGGACTAGGGCTCAAATCCAACCCGATCACTCATGGGCCTTGGCCAGCCCAGCCTCTCCAGGGCCTCATTGTCCCTGACAAGGGGCACAAACCATCCCGAGGAGCCCAGGGTGGAGAGACACCAAACCCAGGATGCTGTCAAGTCTTTGGCAGATAGAAAGAGCTCTTGAAATGCTTCTAAGTTATGTAAACAGATTTCTTCTTCTCTCACTCCCCGTCACCTGCTTTTTACCCATGTGTATAGATGTTTCCTAAAATGTACTTATAGGGAAGGCAGAAGAGAAAAAGTCAGCTTAACAGCCAACTCTGGAAAGAAAAAGAAAAGAAAACACAAAATCAAAACAAGACAGGGATGTTCACGGAGAGCCGAAGTTGAGCTGGAAAATTCTTCTTAGGAGCAGTTCTCAGCGTTCAGATCAGATAAGAGGTTTATTTTCTCACTTCAATTGGTCTCGCCAATAGGTTGAAACAGAGGCACAATGGAAATGGGCTAAAACATTTAACAGAGCTGTTAAATCTCATTCTCCACAGCTAAAAAAGAACAATCCCGGACCGTCTTTACCGAGGGGAGGCTTCATGGGCTGTAGGAGGCTTTGCGTGTATCCCTGACAATCCTGTACATACTCCAAAACTCACACTAATTAAAAGCAAATAATCAAATACATTCAATTTGAAAAGTTGGCAAACTCGCGTGTATTATTGCGTTAGCACCTTGGCATGGAAACGCTCGCATCGTGCTAATCTCGTTGTGCAGAAGAGCTCTTGAGCCTGCTATTCACCCAGCCCGCACCCCTCCTCCCTGCCGCCTCCCCCACCAGCCCCTGTCGCTCCCCTCTGACTCTCCCACTTTAGCAGCAAAATAAGAAAACTTGTGCTGCAAGATGGGTATTTGCTTGCATTTGGAGCTGACAAAAGTTTGATGTAGAAAAGATATCCTTTCCCCTTGCTGGCCTCTTATTTATCTACCTAGAGAGAGAAGGTCAGCAGAATATTGCAGTTTTTAAATAAAGTTTGTCACAGTGAGCCTTGGCTAAGCCATCCACAGTGGCCATCCTCACCCCCTGACGCCACCCTCCCGGGGGTACTCTCCTTGTCAAACTGGTGGCCAAATCTGAGCGATGAGCTGACAAAATGAGAAGAAAGCTTCAGATCCAATGCTGCTGCCTGGGGGACTGGAGTTTCTTAGGGGCTGGTTAAGGGATGAGAGGAGGGAGTTGCCCAGAGAAATGCAAAATTCCTGCCATCAAGAATGGGGTGAAATGAGTCCAGTCTGGCCAGAATTTTTCTGGCAGATCTGCTCCCTGAGGCTCTTTTCTCTTTCAGCCTGGGCCACTGCCAATCACAGCCTCCCAGTATCCAGGGCTCAGAGGAAGATGGGCAGCTTGTCCTCAGCTTTGAACAAAAGAAAAACAAATAAAGTCACATTCAGCTGCATGACATTCATGTCAGATGGAAAAGGAGCAGGTCACAGGCAGTGCATGTGGCCAGTTCCACAAGGCAAAGAACAAGCACGTGAGCAGGTGCAGGGTCTGGAGAGTTCCCGGGAGGATGTGCTTGAAGAAGTCATGAGGACACCTTGCTGGGCAGACTCCAGGTTTGTCTGTGGGTGAGGAGGCCTACAGGGCTGTTCTCTCCAAGTCCAAAATTTCAGACCAATTTCCAATATGTCTTCGGTCATAGTCATTAAGCAAGAGAATCAACCTATTGGTGCTTTGTTACTTCAGGAAGAATTTTGCGAGGAAAGCCTGAGGCAAGTGTCTTGGTTGAATCCTTGCTGGTGTAATATGGAGCCAGTACAAACAAAGCATTGGACAGTTCTTGCAAAATCTGACCACTCCCTCCTCCGTCTTTCTAATAGGTCCACGGGCTTCGTCTGGACGCTCCCACTGTTAAATGACCCCCCCCCCTTTCCTTGCCAGGTTGCTGATTGCTGGGCAGTGCATGTGGCCAGTTCCACAAGGCAAAGAACAAGCACGTGAGCAGGTGCAGGGTCTGGAGAGTTCCCGGGAGGATATGCTTGAAGAAGTCATGAGGACACCTTGCTGGGCAGACTCCAGGTTTGTCTGTGGGTGAGGAGGCCTACAGGGCTGTTCTCTCCAAGTCCAAAATTTCAGACCAATTTCCAATATGTCTTCGGTCATAGTCATTAAGCAAGAGAATCAACCTATTGGTGCTTTGTTACTTCAGGAAGAATTTTGCGAGGAAAGCCTGAGGCAAGTGTCTTGGTTGAATCCTTGCTGGTGTAATATGGAGCCAGTACAAACAAAGCATTGGACGGTTCTTGCAAAATCTGACCACTCCCTCCTCCGTCTTTCTAATAGGTCCACGGGCTTTGTCTGGACGCTCCCACTGTTAAATGACCCCCCCCCCTTTCCTTGCCAGGTTGCTGATTGCTGTCTCATCCATTATTCAATTACTCATTCAATCATTCAGTCCTTAATGTATTTGGTCAACAAACATTTATGAAGTCCTAAGGCTCT
>NW_007729561.1:23886-32062 GCF_000696425.1 Galeopterus variegatus
GGTAAATTTTATGTTATGTATATTTTGCCACAATAAAAAAAGTAAGTTCAGTCACAGTCCTCAAGAAACTTGGAGTCTAGCAAGGGAAGAAGAAAGGTTTTGATACATACATAGAGAGAAAGTAAGTGCAATACTGTGAGGTTAGCACAGCAGTCACACTAGGCATGAAATGAAATGGGGGTCTCAGGGGAGGGGGGTCCAGACTCTGCTAGAGGTGGCTGTCACACTGCCTCTAGGTCAGGTGATCTCTGAGCCTGAGTTTCCTCATCCACAGCAGGGTTAATAACAACTTTCCTCCCAGCCTCTGTTGGGAGGCTCCGTTTATTGAGCACCTACATGAGGCCCTTTAGTTCATCAAACCTCACATTCAACCAAGAAAATAGAAACTTTACCACCAAGTTCCAACAAAGAAACAAGGTGAAAGAGACTAACAGGCATACCATGGTCACACTGCCAGTAAATCGAAGCATCAGAGTTTGAACATAGCCCTGTATGAATTTCTAACCTGTGTCTTTCTCTCTACACTAACAGTTGGTGTTCTGTAATGTCTCATTCAAGTTCAAGGGGAAGCTAACTGGAAAAAAAAAATGTGCCTAAGGAAGAGAGGGACTATTAGGATTTAATTGTGTGTCCCCCTTCCCCCCCCGAAAGATATGTTATCCTAACTCTAGAACCTCAGACTATGTGACCTTATTTAGAAATAGGGTCTTTACAGAGGTAATCAAGTTACAATGAGTTCACTAGGATGGGCCCTCATCCAGTATGACTGGTGTCCTTACAAAAAGGGGTAATCTGGATGCACAGGCAGACACACACACACAGGGAGAATGCCATGTGAAGACTGGAGTTACACGCCACAAGCCAAGGAATCCCAGAAGCCAGGAGAATCCTGCAGCAGACCCTTCCCCTGCACCCTCAGAGGCAGCGTGGCCCTGCTGACACCTCCATCTCAGACTTCCAGCCTCCAGGAGTATGAGACATAAATTTCTATTGTTCCAAGCCATACAGTTTGTGGTACTTTGTCATAGCAGCCCGAGCAAACTAATACGGGGGCTGGTCAAGGAAAATTGAGAAGAAGACTTCTCTGAAGCTTCCAGGACATTCGCCTGCAGGCCCTGAGGTGCCTAGCAGCCCTCAGAAGAGCACCTGGGAGCAGAGAGCTGGGATCCCTGTTTCCCTATCTCTTGTCATCCCCTGTCCTACTCACCCACCCAGAGCAGGTCTCCTTAAAAACTTGATGCATGGTGCTTTGTTTCTGTTTTTCTCTGTCTTGTTTGTAAGCATTGTTGGGACTTTATGGGACATCCTGATAGCTGTTGACCATATAGGATTGTTTCCATGGTAAATTACACCTGAGCTCCCAGTGCTGAGGCGTTACATCAGGTCCTGCACCTCACATCACATGCCTGCACCACTTTCTCCCACTTTTTTTCTTTTGAGGACCTAGAACCTGAAAACTGGATGCTCTCTGAGAAAAACAGAACAGCTACAAGGTTATGGTTTAAACATGTGGGTTTAAACAGAGCAGGGCAGAGCCACCCAGCCTAAACTGATCTGGAAGCCAAAGACCCAGGAAGCCACATTTCCTCTTCCAATCCCCCACCCAGCGGTAAGATTAAGCCGAGGGCTTTGCAAAGGAACTCCAGGAAAATACTGATAAATTGAAGAGCAATCGACAAGGCACTCAGACTCCCTCCCTGAGCTCTGCCCAGCCCCCCCAAATTTGTGTCTAATCTTTTCTTTTCTTCCCCTCAACTAAGCTCATGTGTGAATGGAAATGTTTCTGTGCATTAAAGAAAATCAATGAAAATATCTCAAAAACAATTTCCAGCTCCTCTTCTTCCCACCGGGTGGCAAAGTCGGACCCCACTGTGCTGCACTGGGGTCCCAAGGAAAGCCAGATCCATGTGGGTGGCAGTGTTCCACTGGAACAAATCCTCTAGGATACACTCACTTTTCTCTCCTGACACAGGACAGCCAGCCAGCCTAGAGAAATGCTAGCTCCCTTCCTGTATCCCTTTAGCTCCTGCCTTTAACTGTATTTGCTTGCAACTTTTGCCCCTGACCCCGGTGGTGGGGCATCTTCAGGTGCAACAAGGTATCAGCACTGAGACGGGACGGAGAGCAGCCTGACGGATGTTGCACAGATTTGGAGCCAGGAGATCTAGGTTTGAATGTCAGCTCTGCCATTAGCTAGTTGGGCAACTTTTGCACCAGTCACTTAACCTCTCCAACTCTCAGGTTCCTCATAATAAAGTCAGGATGGTTACACAGATCTTGCCTGGTTATTGTGCATAGGAAAAGAGATAATACTATATAGAACCCAGCATATAGTAAGTGCTCAATAAATGGCTGCTTATCACCATTATTTTAGTCACTAAGAGAAGAGTTGAGGCCAAACAAAATGTCCACTGACCTCCAGCTATCTGCAGCCCCACAAGGAGACAAAGCCAGACAGTGTGGACGATCTGGAAGGCGCACTGTGCTGCTGGCTGGAGAAGAGCCGTCAGAGCACCTGCAGGAAGGGGACATCTTTGGAGGCAAAGAACAGCACATTTCAGCCTCCAGTAGATAAATGAAGAGATAATTTAACAACTAAAATAGACATGCTGAGGCAGTGGGGCCAGAAGGAAGTAGGGGAGGAGAACAGGGAGTCACACTGTGGCAGATGTCTTGGCTGGGAGAGAAAGTTCTACAGAATGCGTCGTGGGTTGGGGAGCAGGGGGCTTGGGCTCAATTCACAACAGCGCAGCTCCCTTCCAGACGTGAAACTTGAAACGAGAGCAGCATCCAGAGGGATCCCCGGGAGACCCCGGCGAGCCGGGCCTGGCAGCCGAGCTGCTGCTGCTGGGGAGAGCCGGGCACACTCTGCCTGGTCTTGGAAGCAAAGTTGCTTCACCTGAGAGGGCTAGAAAACCCTCACCCCTGGGGAGGAAAAAGAAGATGGGATTTCTCCTGGGGTCGGAACAGGACCCCGCCAGCCGGAGACAATGGCTCCACGAGTCTCAGTCACCCCACCCCTGTGGATGAGGGAACTCAACACCCTGGAGATCGGCGTGTGAAATCTGTCCTGGGGAAGAGAGTCCTCATTCAGCAGAGAAAGCGCGGCGCTATCTATGTGTGAAAGCTTTTTTAACGCAGTTCCCTGCTCTCCATATGGCGAACTTCACCCAAACTGGGAGGAGCGGATGAACAAAGCTCCGGCAACCTGCAAATGAGAACAAGCTCTGGGAGCCCGTCCCAGGAGGCGGCCACAGCCAGGCGCCTGGGTGGCCCGGCGGGGCCAAGAGTCCGGGCACCTCTCCTGGCACCCCTGCAACCTCACCCTCGGTCCCCAGCTGCTCCCCCCAGGGCGAAGCGGTGTTCCCTGTGGGTGGACGAAATCACCACTGCCGGTGATTAAAATCATCACCATCACCACCACCACTGCCACCTCTTGTGCACCTCCCACGCGTCAGACACCGCAGTGGCCACCTTGCACATATTATTGTGAATAGGTATCTTTATGCCTACGTAAAGTTGGAAAAATGGAGAATCAGAGAGGTTGTCTGTTGCCAAAGTTCCCACCGGAAGATTCAAATGCAGACCGCTTATTCAGTCAAGGTCATGGTCATGTTTATCAGCCCCCCCTCCCCTTCTCCAAGAGTAAGCCCAGGAGTGGGAGTGGAGGGTTTGTTCCAGTGGAAGCTGAGGGGCCCGGGGATGGGTGGGGATCTCTGTCCTTTCTCCTCAGTCAGAGAGCAAGTGGCCAGAACCCCTGACAGCTTCACACCACAGGGATTTGTGAGGCCACAGAATCAATGACCACCGGGCCTGGAAGGGAATTTAATGACCGATACCACCCACCTCATGGAAAACCACCATTCAGGGACACAAAACTGAGTCACGAAGCAACGTATGTTAGTAAAACAACCAGGACCCAACCAACTCGTGTTCATTCTATGATACCCTAGAGACTTCCAGAAAAGGAACAACCTCTTCTATCCTTCTTCTACCCCGACCTCTACCTAGTCCTGTCCTTGTGTGGAATGTCCTCTGCCCACCTTCTCGCTGACCTCGTTTAAACTCACCTCTTCCTGACTGTAGTCCCCTGTCCCCCCACCCCAGGGGTCGCCTCCCTCTGGCCGCACCCCATTAGGTTTCCCCCAGGGTCTGGGGGCTGCACCTTCCCCACCTCTTTCTTTCCAGCCTCCCTGGCTGGGTGCGGCAGGACAAAGGCAGCTCGCTGCAAAGATGTTTAGAATGTCTCCCTCGGTTGTTGTATTACGTGCAGCGACTCCGCGCTGTGCCCGGGGCATCGCGTGGTCTGAAAGGCGCTTTACAAACTGAAATTGCGCGGCTTTGTTTGTTCCTCCGCACTCCGCGAGAGAGAACCAATCTGGTAATCACTGTTTTTGCTCCTCAAATCAGGGACGCTCCATGTTGTGTGCATGGTGACTAATCTGGAAATAAAGATTCCTAGCAAATGTATAAGGAGCTCTGGAAGCAGTCGGGGCCTGGCGCATGAAAGAAAAGCAGCAAGGAGGAGGAAAGGCAGCAGGAGTGAGGTGGATGAGAGCCCCATGGTCCCTCCGAGGGGGGACGGCAGCCCATCCCTGGGGTGGTGGGAAGGGACATGCCACATCACATATCCGTTCCTGGAAGACAGAACAGGCCCCAGGGAGCACTTTGCCCCAAACCTGCACGTGGCCAGCTGCAGTCCGCCTGCAAACCTCCCTGCCACCCCGCGGGTCTTCACCCCAAGGTCAAGTTCTCTGGAGCTGGGACTGCCCCTTTCAGAACATTAAGCTAGGGGAGGGGTGTGGGGAGGAGAGGAGAGGATCACACCGTGGGTAAGAATAACCATGCACAGACCCGAGTCCCTCCTCAAGGACGCGGCAGGAAGGGGAATCCACCCCCCCCCCCCTTGCCTGCAAGCCCTGGAGCCATCCCGCTGGCTTTCAGAGCTATCCTTCTGCTATCTCAGGCCTTTGCCCAACATGCTGAACCCCAACCCGACCAGCTTATGTTCAGTCACAGCTGAGACACAAGACCGGGATGTGCCTACATGTGCACATCCACCAGAATTAGTACATCCTTGGGGAAGGGGGTGAATGTGTCCTCACAGCCCAGCCCCAGTGCCACCCTCTCATTTTCTCCCTCCCCTTGCACCTGCCCTCTCACCTAGAGCTCCAGCCACACTGCTCACCTTAGCCCGCCTTTCCCTGGCTATGGTACCCTGGTCACTCCCTAACTTTTCCATCCAGCCTGCCCAAATCCTATGCATTCTTCAGTCCCTAATTCAGATATCACCTCCTTTATCCCTTCTGTAATTTCTCCATCATCCATGGCAAGATTACTCAGTCACCTTTCAGCCCCAGATCCTCAATTTGTAACTCCGGAACGTATCGCAGTGTGGCTTGTGAAACAGGTATGCAGGTGTGCCTGGTGGAGCCAAACTCCTGGAGGACAGAGACCTAGCGTGATCTTGTCTCCTGCATCCCTAACCCCAGCATCCAGCACAGTGCCTGCCGCAGTATGTGTGATCCTGGTGGAGCACCCCCGTCATTCTCACACCCACAAAACACCCTTGCACCCATCTCTGCTGCTTCCAGGCTTCAATCCAGGCAACCCCAGGGCCCGGGCAGCAGCCGAGGGGAGGCGGTCACCGGTAATCAGCTAGTGGTCCAAGTCTTCGCTGCCTTAACTTCTTCCTTCCAGAGCTTTCTCTGGCAATTTCCAGGTTGTGCTAAAAGTTAACAATTCCCAAATAGTTCACATTCTCTCCGTTTGCCAAGTTTAAACGTGTCATCTGCCGAGTTCATTGCGGCCGAGTTGCACAGCAGTTTAACTAGTCTGACGCACAAGGACTCATCATCCATGGCCGTGAGCATTTAAGAGCAAGGTGATTACAGGCCGCATTCCTGACGCCCAAGGCTTCGCAGCTGCAATCCTGAAGTTTATTATAATAATGGCCTTGGGGAGGGGTCCCAGGGACTTCATTTCAAGACTGTCTACATTGGCATTAAAGAGCTCCAAAGGAAGGGACTAGGGACACCACTGCCCCTGTCAAGGTCAACTCTACCTCCAGGAGGAAGCCCTGAGCTAAGCTATCCCCACCTCCACTTTGCCACTCCTGAAGACTGGGAGTGAAGCTGCCCAAGGACACAGATGGTTCCTTCAGTTTCTCCTGTCCCCAACCCCAGTCCCATCCCACCTCAGATTGTACAAAGAAGGCAACTCCCTCAGCTTATCACCTACTGATTCCAGCAGAACTGAGTCCTCACCGCTCCAGGAGGAGCAATGGAGGGCTGCTCCACTGTCTACAGCAAAACACACTCTTTCTCCCGTTGTTAGATTTCGAAGCCCTCAGTCACATGTCCTTTGACTGAGTTGGTCTATAATCTTGTCTTCTTAGCTATGATTTAAGCTCCTTGAGTGAAGGGCCCATGTTAATTTTTTTTTCTCTCAAAAGTGCCTACCTCATTTTGTTTGCTCTGTAAATATTTGTTGAATAAATGAACTAAATGACTGCATGAATGACAATGTGCCTGAGTATGTGTATTGGTTACCTGTTGAGGAAGTCTTACCCTGACTGCGACAAAAGGTGAGTGCCTGGCACTAGAGAGCTACTCGTGAACTTCCTGCATCCCGCTTTTAAAACGCAAATACCCTCTTGAGAGAAATCCCTGAGATGATTAGTAACGACTGATTAAGTTGGTTTGGATGACTTTAGCAGATTCTTTCAACCTCACTGGAAGGGCTTTGGCTTGAGGACGAACATTTGACCTCCGGATGGAGTGTAGAAGTAGACTCAGTAAAGAAAGGGGAAGACATACATCGTACAGCTTTGTTCACAGTTAGCCCTCAATTAATAACTCAGTTCATGAATGAATGAATGAGTCATTGATTAAGTCATTGGATAGGACAGGTCCCATGTTGCCACTCTACCTTTGCAGCTGCAGTAAGCCAGTGCTAGGCCCACTGGCCCTACCCCAACCTCAAAGTGTCAACAATCCCAGGCCCTCACTGCACAGAGCACCACTGTGTGTGGGGAGGCAGGGAAGGTCTGGTCCTAAATCCCTAGGGAACAAGCCGTCATTAGGCTTTCCGGTTATGAAAAAGACTCCCCCTAACCCCACTCTGGAGCATCTACCTATACCCCAGTCCTGCTTCCGGTTACCCATCTGAACCATGGCCAGTCTTGGAAGATCTTTCCAAGGTTTTATTTTATTCTCCTTCTGTATTAGCTTCCTAGGACTGCCATAACAAATGACCACGATCCAGATGGCTTAAACCTACAGGAATTTAGAATAAGTATGAAAGCCAGAAGTATGAAATGGAGGTGTCAGCAGGGATTGCTCCCTTCCAGAGGCTCTGAGGGAGAAGCTGACCCATGTCTCTCTCCAGCTTCTGGTGGTGGCCGCCAGTCCTTAGCACTCCTTTGCTGGTAGATGTGTCTGTCACTCCATCTTCACACTGCCTCCCTCTCTATGTTTCTCTGTCCTCTTCTGTCTCTTAAAAGGACGCTCTCCTTAGATTAGGGCCTGCTCTAATCCACTATATTGTCCTTTTGATCCTTACCTTAATTATTTATACAAAGACCCTGTTTCCTAATAAGTTTTCTCTATGTTTCTCTGTCCTCTTCTGTCTCTTAAAAGGACGCTCTCCTTAGATTAGGGCCTGCTCTAATCCAGTATATTGTCCTTTTGATCCTTACCTTAATTATTTATACAAAGACCCTGTTTCCTAATAAGTTCACATCTGAGGTTCCTGGTGTGCATGAATTTGGTGTGTGGGGGGGGGATTATTCAACCCTCTCAGCTACCCCGAGCCACACGGCAGGAGAAGAACTTGGTGTGATCATAACAAGAGGAGTAAATGACAAAGCCAATTGTTTGGGAATGAGAAGCCTGGGGTGAGGTCCCTCTGCCCGGCCACCCTCTGTCACCCCACCTCCAGGTCTGTCAGGATCAGAGCGTGGATGGCAAGGGGGGTGGGGAGTGGCCATTAGGTCTCTCACCACATCAGGAAACTGAAAGCGAAGACCCGTGGGTAAGGCCAACCACAGAGGACAGACAGAACAGACCCCCTGGCTTTCATCAGGGCCAGCTTGGCCAACATCACTTTTTAGCTTCCTGCATGATCTCCAAAGAGTCTGAACCAGCTAAACCCTGACCCTGTGCATCGATACCTG
>NW_007729561.1:32553-34328 GCF_000696425.1 Galeopterus variegatus
TCCTGCATGATCTCCAAAGAGTCTGAACCAGCTAAACCCTGACCCTGTGCATCGATACCTGATTGTCTTTGTGAGTCATGCTGTGACAGACAGCTCCAAGATGGCCCGCATGACTGTCGCCTCCTGGTGTCCAAGCCCTGCATAGCCCCTCCCACACTGAGCAGAGCAGGCCTGTGTGACCAGTAGGATATTGCAGACATGAAGAAGCATGACTTCTCAAGTAGACCCTCAGGGACATGGCAGCTTCTGCTTTGCTCTCTCTTGGTTCACGTGCTCTGGGGGAAGTCAGCTGCCATGTTATACCCAAGTAGCTCAGTGAAGAGGTCACGAGGATAGAAGGTGAGAGAGCTCCTGGCAGATTCTCTAGATCTAGTGCAGAAGACCGCAGCCCTCGCCAACATATGACCGCAACCATGAGTGAACCACCCAGCTAAGCTCCTCCAAACGCCTGAGTCCTAGAAGCTGTGTGCAATAACAAGTGTTTATTGTTGTTTTAAGCCACTAACTTTTGGGATATTAGTTGTGCCTCAACAGGTAACTTATACACATATTCAGGCACATTGTCATTCATCCAGCCATTTAATCCATTTCTTCAACAAATATTTACAGAGCAAACAAAACAAGATAGGCACTCTTGAGAAAAAAAAATTAACAAGGTCCCTTCCCTTAAGGAGCTTATAACATAAAGAAGACAAGATTGTAGACTAAATGCAACCAAAGAACATGTGACCACGAGCTTCGGAGTCTAGGAGCACTGCAGGCTGCGGGGGTGTTGCCAGCACAGACAGCAACTCCAACTCCTGTGGAAAAGACACTTGTGGGAGGACAAACCAGGAGCTGAGGACACAGCAACCCACCCTCAGCACAGCCTGTGCTGTGTGACCACTGCTGTCACTCACTGGACAAGCACTGCCTCTGCTGGACCCTCATCGCTCCCTCCAGGTGTAAAGTTCCAGGTAGATGGAAGCATCCAGCTGGCCAAGACTCCATCATCTGCCTGTGCCTGGGTACCGGGGACAGGACACCACACGTCTGCCCCCCTTGAGCTTCCGAAGGGCAATTGCCCCCAAACAGGAAATATGCAGGAATGTTGAGAAGCCACTGCGGAGAAGGCAGGGCCACTTGAGGTGTGACATAAGGTGGCCAGGAGCTGCAGCTCATTCCTCTGCTTCCTAGGGCAGGGCCCTCAGCATGATCAGTTTCCTCATCAAAGGCATGGCACGAAGGTGTCTTCTCCCTCCTTTCGTCTCCCTCACCACATCGCAAAGTCCTCTCTCTATGAGAGAATGGCTCTGAGGATGGATGGGCTAAAACAGAATCAGTTTCTGCAGGCGGAACTTAGTGAGGACTTCCCTGATAGGTAGGAATGCCCCAACACAGCCTGCCCAGCCCATACAAAGAGGACTTGATGGTCTCAGCGGGAACCAGTGATGCAAACAACAGCAGAGGCAGCAGCTCGGGCCCACCTCTGCCCACCCAGGCTTGCGGGAGTGGTCGGCTGTAGCAGCCAGTCTGTACCTGCCATGAAAAGAAGTGGGAACCTTGGGAAGGAATCAGAAGACTTCTGGACACCCACAAAATGTGCAAGGAGACCAATATGATAGGCCATGCCAACCTGCAGAGTAACCGACTCAGCAGGCCCCTTCCTGTCCCCTGAAAAGGCCTGTCACATTCTCTCCCCCTGTGACCATTGGTGTAGCAGCCAGAAGCCAAACAGGGGACAGAGTGGCCCTTTAGCCTGACTCAGTCTTTGGCTTCTCAGAAGCACTGCCCCT
>NW_007729561.1:35393-36491 GCF_000696425.1 Galeopterus variegatus
CTGGCCAGCCTGAGCTCTACGAAGGCCCAAAGCAGCATCTCTGATGTTCTCTCTCTGGACTTTATGTGAAAGCCCAGTGGCGCACTGCACCACGAGAGATGAGAGCTGTCATCCTTTCAGAGGCCTGCAGAAACTCCAGCACTCCTTCACACCGCGGCCCCTCCCTCTGCGCCAGGTGGGCCCACACCTCTGCCAGGCCCTGTGCTCACACCTGACAGCTGCTCCATGCCTCCTCCTCATGTGGCTTCCCTCTGCCACTTTCCTGGGCCCCTAAAACCTGTAAATCCTGACCACCATGTAAAAATGCCTTCTGTATCCTCTGGGCTGGAGAGTTAAACAGTGGTAAGTTGGTGGGGGGTAGAAGTGGTCAGTAGGTGACGGCAATCAGGAGCAGGAGGGAGGGAGGTCATGTGCTCTGACCTCACTGTCACTCCCCACATTGACTTTGCTGTCTTGCTCTCCATCCTGGTCCTGCCATCATCAGGGGGACTTCACAGATCTAAGTGTTACCCAGCCCAAGTCCAGCTTCCGGCCCCATACAAAAAAACTCTGGCTTGGCTCACCAAAATCTGTTACAGAACCCAAGGCACTCAGCTCCTTATTAAGGCTCACCAAAATCCTGTTAACCCAGGGCTTTTGGCTCCTGGCTGAGGCTCACCAAAATCGTGTTACCAAACCCAAGTCAGGCTGCCTGCCCCCAAACAAAAACAACTTTTTAAGTCAAATTATTGGTGAAAATGGAAGTCAGCTTTATTCAGGGATACCGGTGACTTGAGGAGGGATGTTAGGCTAAGCCAGCTCCCCAGTAAACCTGAAGGAGAAAGGCCAGGCTAAACCCATCTCAAAGACTCAGACTTACTACGGGGTTTCAAAGAGGGTTTGGAGGGAGTGGGATGCACAAGTGGGAGACATGTGCTGTGGAAGCCACGTGCAAGGAGCCAGGTGAAAAGTCTTGCCAAGGCTCTGTCTGGCTTCTGTTCCTGTCCTTGCTGTTATCTCAGGGTCCTGCTGGAGGGGGAATCAGCACAACTTTACTGATGTCCCCTGTGGTTTCTCAGGGTCTGGATAGTAAGTGTCTCATCGCAAGTCTGCAGCTCC
>NW_007729561.1:37251-40363 GCF_000696425.1 Galeopterus variegatus
AAAAAAAAAACTGTACTTTATATTTTCCTACAGTCCATGCAGGTTTAGGTCCCAACATGGCTTCAGTCCTGCTCACTCCAACATAAGGACAGCCCTTCAAGGTTACGGCCTCTTGTCCCTCTCCCAGTCCGTTCCATTGACTCCAACCTCTTCAGATCTTCACCCCACCTTTCAACATCTTAAGTTTTAAAAGTTGGTCACCTGCTCTGACTACAGTCTCTTAGCTTTCTTTTCCTCAATTTTCCTTTTTATTAAAACTTCATTGACACGTTCTATCCATGTCAAGCTAATTTCTCTCCATCGATCAGCTCCCTTCTGGCACGGCATCTCACTGAGATGCCTCACGATCCATCCCATCAGTAACTTCCTCACTGTTATCTTTGAGGCCAGCTTCCCTGACTTGAAATTCTGAGTTCTGGACCCATCAAACTCCCCTGCTTCTGCAGTCAGACTGCCGAGGGCAGCCGGGGAGACCATACAACTATTTGATCTAGAAACGTCTTGAATCTGTGGTCTCCAAGTTCAACCCTAACACCAAGCCCTCCCGCTCCATTCTCTTCGTCAACCTTTCTGGATATTTTCTGTCCTTACAACCCCTCCCCTTTCTCCTTCCTCCTCACTGGATCTCGGTCTTGCCTCCTTCATTAGAAATACTGAGGCCCTGGGCAAGCACTCCGTCTGCGTCTTCCCCGTCACTCACCTTTCTGTGCCTTAATCTCCCGTCCTCCTTCCTCTGCTTCCCTGAGAGAAGCGTCCCTCCTCCTGTGCAAGGCACGTGCATCCACCTGGGCTCAGGATTCCTTCCCCTCCCGCCTGCTCAGGCACCACTTCCCACCCATCTTTCCTCTCCCCTCTCTCTCCAGGTCTCCCTTTCTGCTGCCTCTTCCCCATCAGCATGTATCATGCTCAAGTCTCTCCTGTCTTCAAAACAAACACACTTTTCTGGAGAGTCTCTCTTCCTACCCCCCAAAATCAGTCCTCTGTGCTCCTGAATCATCAGCATGATTCCTGTATCATAACACTTTCAACACTGTCATATAACAAACACTTCACCTCTGAAGGCAGGCCATATCTAAATTCATCGTTACAGACTTCAACAGTTTCCGGAACGTGGCAGACACTGAATAGAAGCTTCTTGAAAGAATGTTCAGTGCATACATCTGTTGCACCAGTAAGACTCCAGGCTTCTTAGGCCTGTTGGTGTCTTCTTTGTTTCTCAGACATGCCACCTGCCCCTGTAATACAGAACATGGGCGTCAACGTCAGAGCCATTGAACAGACTGGACTGAAATGGGAACCACACCATTCACAAAGTTTTGTCATGCTGCTTTGTACATGATCTCAAATCTGAACTTGGAATTCAGTCCTTTTCTTATTCAGGTCTGCACACGATTGACATTCAGCCCACAGACCCACAGGGGTGAATACTGAGTGCACTTGCAGAGCTGCTGGCCAGCCTCGTGCTTTCTGCCCCATTCCAGGAGCTCTTGCCTCTTTGGGAACAGTCTCTAAGCCCCATCTTGGTCCCGCTGGCCAAAGGGGAGTCACCATTATCACCCCAATTCAACCAATGGTGCCTCAGAGAGGGCTCACCTGCCCTGTGCTGTCACACCGTCCCACTGCCTTGGGTCCCTTGACACAGGCATCACTCGTGCTCCGGCATGGCATCTGCATGGCACACTTGGCACTTGTCAGCTGTGCGAATTTCTAGAGGACAGCAGGGACTCGCCCTGGTGAGGCACTGGGTGGGACTGAAGGTGAAAGGCGAATACTGAAACCACCCATTCAAATGTGCGCTTGGCGCCACAGCCCCTTGGCCACGCACCGCCACGGCCAGCCCCAAGGCTTGTGTCTCGGGGAGGACAGATGCCCCTCCCCAGCACACAGAGGCCCTCCAGTGAAAGGCCAAGGGCTGACAGGGGAGATACCAAAGAACAGGAGAGAACGGGATGCAACGTTTCTCAACTGTAATGTAAGTCTCTTGAGAGAAAAAAGCTAAATTTGGGAAAGACTCTCAAGTTTAAAAAAGAGCCAGGCAGGTTCTCACATTATATGGGCGAAGGAACGGGTAAGGCTTGGTGTGTCTCGGTGCTGACAGCAGTAAGTCTTTGAGGACAGCCAGGTTTAGGTTGTGGATGGAGCTTCCAGGTCTGTAGCTATGGGATTCATCCAACAAATTTTTATCAAGCATCTCCTATGTGCCAGACACTCCTCTAATGGCCGGGTACATAGCCATGACCACAAATGACCTAGTCCATACCTCACAGAGTTTATATCGTAGTGGATCAAGTCTCACTCATCTGGAAAATGTGTGTAATCACATGGATGGTCCAGGCACAATGGGTATCTCTTCACGCAGCCCATGGGAATTTGTACTCATCTTGAAGGGTCAAACTCACACAGACCAGTGCAAGGCAAGAAAAGGCCTTATACTCAGAATAAGGGATGTTCACAAAGGAGGTTCCAAAACCCTAGGACAAAAACACATCTGAAAGGAGCAGCGTTAAACAGGCAACATGTTTGGGCCGGCCCGGTGGCGCACTGCTACAGTGCACTGCTTGGGAGTGCGGTGGCGCTCCTGCCAAGGGTTCGGATCCCACATACAGACNCCAGGTCTGTAGCTATGGGATTCATCCAACAAATTTTTATCAAGCATCTCCTATGTGCCAGACACTCCTCTAATGGCCGGGTACATAGCCATGACCACAAATGACCTAGTCCATACCTCACAGAGTTTATATCGTAGTGGATCAAGTCTCACTCATCTGGAAAATGTGTGTAATCACATGGATGGTCCAGGCACAATGTGTATCTCTTCACGCAGCCCACACGGTCCAGGCACAATGGGTATCTCTTCACGCAGCCCATGGGAATTTGTACTCATCTTGAAGGGTCAAACTCACACAGACCAGTGCAAGGCAAGAAAAGGCCTTATACTCAGAATAAGGGATGTTCACAAAGGAGGTTCCAAAACCCTAGGACAAAAACACATCTGAAAGGAGCAGCGTTAAACAGGCAACATGTTTGGGCCGGCCCGGTGGCGCACTGCTACAGTGCACTGCTTGGGAGTGCGGTGGCGCTCCTGCCAAGGGTTCGGATCCCACATACAGAC
>NW_007729561.1:41363-48428 GCF_000696425.1 Galeopterus variegatus
CAACACCGAGGGTTGTGATCCCGTTGCCAGTCCCGGTCCGGTACGGGCGCAACACTGAGGGTTGCGATCCGTTGCCGGACACGAAAAAAGACAAAAAGGAAAAAAAAAAAAAAACAGGCAACATGTTTGCCCCAATCTTGAGTAGCCACTCAATTGATCAAAGGGTATTTATTAAGCACCTTCAATGTCTCGGGAAAAATAAAGTTTCCATGGTCTGCTTCCACGTTGGATACATGTCAAAGCCCCAGACAACGACAGACAAGCTATTTCACATACTTCTAAGATCCTTCCAGACAGTGGTGTGGGTCTCAGAACTGGTTTCTGCTCAGTCTCACTGCCTTTCTATCACTTCTTCAGTCTTTTACTTTCACATGTATGCAGAAGGGAACAAGCAAAACCTGTGATCCCTTTAATCCATTCCATAGAGGCTTCCCAAGGGATCCACTCCAAGGACTCTTACCTCCCTTTGCACCCTCTCTCTCTCTCTCACACACACACACACACACACACACACACACACACACTCACACACACAGAAAATCTATATCCTGGGAGGCCCAGACAGAGTAAGGAAATCAGGTGCAGTCTTCAGCTTCAAGCACGTACACTTGGCAGGGTGAGCCCACCTGTAGGATGTCAAGCCCCCAGGTAGGACCTTAAGGTTCAGCCCCACTCCCTTCTGCCTCACCTGGGTGGGAGAGGAGCCTCAGCCCCAGGACTACCTCACCCCCTGGGGTCCCCCAGCCAGGCCTTGCAGGTCCACAAAACCGGGTTCAAGTCCCAGCCCTAGTAACATTGAGGAAGTTAAGGTCTTCAAGTCTTTGTTTTCTCATTTATAAAATGAAGGTAATCATGCCCTCTCGGGAGTGACTGAGGACTTAATGTGACAATGTAGTACGACACTCAGCCAGTGTGAGGACTCCAAAACCGGGCTGCTTTATCATCATCCCGAAGTCATCACTGTCGGAATAACCTAGTGCTTTGTAAAAGGGCTGTCAGGTGTTTGGGGGATTGCAGGTGAGGGGTGCAGCTGTTGATGGCTGTTTGTTTTTAAATAATTCCTTAGACACTTGTGGTCCATTCAGAAGAGTCGTGATTAAGCAGGTAAGTCAGGGAAGTAACCCAATCCAACAGCGCCCTCTCTCCTAGGGGTGATAAAATAGGGAGCCCTGTGCACATGAGCAGTTCCAACTCTCCAGGGACCTCCCATTCCACCTGTCCCCTGACCTCCTGGGGAAGGCTGGTCACCATTTGGTGAGTTCACACTGCTGATCACATGCTTGTTGATCCTCCCAGTTCCACAAAGTTTCTGCCCAGATCATAAAATTTAAGAAAAGGAGAAGAAAGAAATGCAACTAAGAAAAAACTGGGCAAATAGCCCCTTATCCACTATCACCATCAAACTGCAGGTCCAGCTTTTAGGATCCTACCCATGAGCAAGGTGTCTCAGTGCCCCGTCTCTCCCCCACCCTGCTTACAGGACTCCTAAAAAATTCCAGGTGGCTCCACGACCCCACGTAGAGCCAGTGGAAATTCACCAGCCCTGTTCCTGCCCACTCTGGGTCACTGGCCCCTCCATCTGCGTCAGCCTTTGTAACGGGTAGCTCCTGTTTTCCAGGCAGTGTGCTGCGACCTTAGAGAGCAGACACCTCGGGACTCACCCTTTGGCCTCGCATTGCAGCACCAGGCCCTTTGGACGCTCTCCAGCTCCAACAGGTGAGGAGTGACCCTCGACCTCTCCCTTGGCTGGGTCAGAGGAGGCTCCCCCACCATGACCCCACACTGTCCATTTCTTCCACGTCCTTCTCGCTCTGAATGCCCTCCTGTCCGACCACCCACTTATGGCAACTTATGGCACACAGCCAGCATTTTTGCCCATCATCCTGTCTGGCCACATGTTCGTATGGAAGGGAAAAAAGGGGCAGAGAAAACTTAGATGCTCACTGAAAAAGGCCCCACAAGACTCCCAAACCTCATTGCTGGCCATTCTTGTCAAATATTCATCTGAGAGAACCAGATAGCTGCTGCTACTGCTGCTGCTGAAATTAATGGAATCTGGCAGGAAAACCTTTTGTTTTTCCAACTCTGGATTTTGCCAAGCAAACACAGGGATCTTGTTGAAAATGGCTGCTGTCAAGAAGTGGATTTCAGTGCACTGTGGAGGCTCCCCCCACACCCTCAACTCATGCACACCACATGCACACACCCTGAATCCTCTCTCGTTAGAGATGCTGGAGATTTTTTTTAATGCGAATAAAGTGTTAAACAGGAAACCTTTCAGCATCCCTGCCATGGACAATAACCAAGTGCCAATTTCCCCTCTCTCCAATCCGACATTTTGTGACTTGGAGACGCTGATTACAGGTTCAGAGGAACCGAGTCAGAGAACCTGGAGAAGATCCTGTGGCCTTGAAGAAGGGTTTTTGTCCACCATACCCCAATGCCTGCCAGCCTGGCCTGAGGTTCTCGATTACAGGTTCAGAGGAACCGAGTCAGAGAACCTGGAGAAGATCCTGTGGCCTTGAAGAAGAGTTTTTGTCCACCATACCCCAATGCCTGCCAGCCTGGCCTGAGGTTCTCGTGCCCAAATGGGTAGCCCTAATGGCACTGAAAGAATGGACGACAGAGACAAATACAGGGTGTGTCAAAGAGCAAATTTACTTCCCAGGTGAAGAAAGAATCCTTTTTCCACACACCTGGAATAGGTCAGAACTGCCAGTCTCCTCCCCCTCACTTTTCCACCTGGTTTCACCCCACAAACAGAGCCGAAAGAGGGACCGGGTTACAGCCATGACCTGAAGAGCAGCGTTTGTGCCCCCACCTCATTCTCCACAATCTGTCCCCAGCCCATTGTTTTAGGGCAGAACAAGTGGGAATCTGCAAAGTCACCCCTATCAGAGGCTTTTGTTGAAACAGAAACTTTGCATGGCCTAAGAGGAACTGAATTAAGTAGGAATGTGAACTGAACACAGCATTTGTTTTCTATTGGAAGCCCAGGGAAAGGGACATGGGAAATCCTGTGTAGCATCTTTGGTATCCATCAGTGCAGAAGTGGCCTTAGGCATGTGGTTTCACTTTAAATCTCTAGGATAATTCCAGTGCCCACTGGTGTCTGCTTTCTCTAAAGTCCCAGTACAGCCACACAAGTTAATGGTGAATTAGATATTGCTTCACACATAGCCTAGTATGGCAGCTCATGGCATCCACTAAGATGGTAAGAGCCTCCAAGAGGGAGACCGTCTTATGGTCCACCGTTCGTCCTCAGATAGCAGGGGCCTGCCAAATGTTTATGGAAGGAAGAAATGAAAGAAGGGAGAGAGGGAAGAATAAAAAAGATAGAAGTGTTTGTTGATTTGTAAATGATAATGATGGTAATTACCTACTCACTGAAAAAGGCCATGTGGACCCAAATCCCTGTCTCAAGCTGTGCTTCAGAAAATTCAAACTAAGACAGAGAGGTCCAGTTAGAAGAGAGCAGAAGGGATCTCTCTCCTCTGGTTGAGTTTTCTCTTGAGAGGAAAAGCAGGGCCACCCCCTGCACAAATCATTTCTAAATTAAATAATTTTTTGTGTGATGGTGTGCCAAAATACTGTAACAGCTCCTTTTCCCCCAGATTAGTGTTTATGCACTGATAAAAATAAATTGTCATCTCCATCTTCGTTGACTTATTTGGTGGAACCAACTAGATCACATACTCTTAAAAAAATTAAGAAAAGGGAAGAGCCTATGACCAAGGATGAGACAGGAGAAACCTTAAATGGGTTTTCAAGATATGAGAAGCCGCACCTATTCTGTGAAGGCTGCAAGCAGGAAACAGATGCCACACTCAGATGAGGATAATTTGGTGCAGGTCTAACACAGGATCTATTGAAAGAGTGTGGGCAAGGTATAAGGGAATCACAAGGTATTGATGTGGGACCCAGGGCTGGTAACAGAGGGTCCGTTATTACCCTACACCTGGAGAGAGGAGAGAGAGTGGCCACAGGAAAAAAGAAGAGGCACAGACACAGTCACAGACAGCATGAGAACACTCCTCAGGAAGAGAGCCAAAGGGAAAATGCCTGGATCTCACCCTCTTCCCCGAAATTCCCAAATCTTACCCCACTTTCTTCCCTCTGTGCACTACCAGGAATCCCCAGTGAGAAGCCAGAGAGCCCAAAAGGTCATCTCCCGGGGCAGACAGCAGGGTTGAAAGGGAGGTGTATGGATCTGGAAGAACAGACAGAAGATAGCCAGCAGTTTTTAAATTTATATTTAAAATTTTGTAATTAAAAAAATTTTTTTTTAATTAGTCCATGATCTGTCCTCAAATGCAGAATGATCTCAAGTCCATTCTACTCTTTCCTAACACGTCAATTTTCAACCCTTTAGACAACTACAGATCTCCTTATGAGTTTACTGGGAAGAAATCATTTGCTAAATCCATTCTCATGCGTTCATTTGCTCATTCAACATCATGTGTATTTGCCGTGTGTCATTCTAGGAGCTGGGGAGATAAATATGAACAAAACAGGTACAACTCTTACCCCATGGAACTTAGGTTCTCCTCCTCCTGTTCAACCTGGAACCTCATTATTAGAAAAATTAGATCCTCAGTTCTTATTATTCCCAGTGTCATTTAAGGACTTTCATTATCTTTGGTATTCTAAATGGGGTGTTGAAATCTTTGTGCAGGGGGTAAGTTGAGGGTGCTAGACACAGTCTGATGAGGAAGCCTGCTTCACCTGCAGAGGTCAAGGGGGAGGTATGTGAGTGGTCTCCTAGGACTTGCAGGCACCCCCAGGTTGCAGGTGGGGCTGGGTCCTGCTGAGCAGCCCGTGTCAGTGTCTGTTCCTGGCACCCACAAGCTGGTCCCGCTTAGGTAACCTTGTGGACTTGTCTTTCTCCCCTACTGGACTGTTAGCACCTTGAGGCTGCCTGGCACAGTGTTAAAAGATTAAGTAAGTGGCTCAGGGCCCAGGCCTGTCATGGGATTTGAAGTCCAGAGTCGTATCTATCGCCCAGCTCCTAACTCCTCGGATAAACACTCATTCACTTATAACAACCTGAATTTTTAAAAAATCCACCCGAGAGACAAATCATACACAAAAAGAGGTCTGGAGAAAAGGCAAGAGCCCAGGGGTACTGTAGCAGCTGTAAAGCAAAGGGGGGCCCAAGGAAGGAGGTGGTCTGCACAGGCTGGGCCCACTCTGGAGAGACTTCCAGGGGTAAAAAAGATTTTGTTTACTAGTGGTTTAAGAGTATGAAGGAGCAGACTACATCTCTTCCTGCGTTTCCATCTTCAGGCGCCGTGAAAATTCACATTGCAAGGGAACATGGAAAGCAGGTTCCACTGATCAGAGGGCCCCCCATTATGCCCAAGACTCAGACAACACAGTTCCCAGGATGTTGTGAAAACAGCCAGGGTCAATGGGAAGAACTCTGGTCTTTGTGGCAGACAGGCTTGATTTTTAATTCTAGCTCTGCCATTTGTCTGGTATTTGATCTTAAGCAAACTACTTCACCCCTCTGTATCTCGGTCTTTGGATCTGAAAAGATGGGTCTGATGCTTTCCTCACAAGCTGTTGTAAGTAGTTCACCCAGTAACCCATGTGGACGTGCCCAGCACAGGGCTTTCTTTGTAGCAGGTGCTCAATAAATGGGAGCCACTTTGAGCAGAAGAAAGCCAAAAGAGGTAGCTGTATTAGTCCTTTTTCTGCTGTTTATAACAGAATGCCTGAAACTGGGCAATTTGTAAAGAAATGAAATTTATTTCTTAACAGTTTGGGAGGCTGGGGGTCCAAAGTGCAGGGGCGCATCTGGCGAGGAGCTTCTTCTGGGTGGGAATTCTACAGAGTCCCCTGGCAACCAGGGTGTCACATGGCAAGAATGGCAAGAACACTCCTTAATGTGCTCACTTGCTCTCCTAATAAAGCCATGAGTGCCACTCCCATGACAACCCATTAAACCATTAGCCCATCAATCTACAAATGGGTTAATCCACTCATGAAGGCACAGTCGTGTCGTGATCCAATCACCTCTTCAAGTCCCCATCTTTCAACACTTCCATAGTCTGATTTCCCACCGTCTTAACACTGTTACAGTGGGCATCAAGCTTCAAAGAGTTTTGAGGGGACATTCAATCCACAGCAGTAGCCAAGAAGGAAGTCTGAAAAATTCTCTAGTTCCAAGACGCTAAGCATGTCCCTGGCCCAACCCTCAGCCAATCACCTATTTCAGGCAGTCTCTTAAGTTTTTATTTTAATTTGTTCATTACAACGAGAACAAAACGTGGGCAACATAGATGTTCCAATAGTATAATTATAGAAAAACAGGGCATTTGGTGTCAGGATACCTGTGTTCCAATCCTAAAGCTGTTGCTAATTAGTATGACCTTGGACAAGTCACTTAATCTCTGGGCTTCAGTTTTCTTATCTCTAAAAGGGACAGGAGAGGGGTGTTAGGCAGAGAAGAGAAGTAAAGGAATGGATTACGCTAGATGATCCATCGATCTTCCTGACCCAAAACTGTGCGTCATCACAGCATCAATGAATACATGGATGGGCAAGCATTTGCTCATTCAGTCGTTCCTTTGAATTAACTAAAAAATAAATAACTACAAATTGATTTCATGCTCAAGAGAAAGGTTTCAATTCTTCCTTTCACTACCACCTGCTCTGTTATGGTCAGGCCCAATAAATGTGCCTTCCCTGGCTCAGTAGCTCCTCCGTGTAGTTCTTCAACTTCAAGGCAGTTTCTCTCCCACCCTCCTCTCCTTCCTGGGCTCTATCTCCATGTCACCCGAGCAGCCAGCTTCTGAAGAGGAACGAGGAGACAAGATTTAAAAAAAACAAACAATGGGGCTGGCCCGGTGGCGCACTGGATAGTGCGCCGCTTGGGAAGCGCGGCAGCACTCCCGCCCGAGGGTTCGGATCCCACATACAGACCGGTTCCCGCTCACTGGCTGAGTGAGGCGCGGGTGCAGCACCGAGGGTTGCAATCCCGTTGCCGGTCCCTGGTCCGGTACGGGCGCGACACTGAGGGTTGCGATCCGTTGCCAGACACGGAAAAAAGACAAAAAAAAA
>NW_007729561.1:48854-51123 GCF_000696425.1 Galeopterus variegatus
AAAAAAAAAAAAAAAAAAAAAAACAATATCCCATGGGACCAGAGGGCTCCGGCCATACATCCCCACCCACTCCTTTTCTGTGAGTCCCTCAGCCGAGCCTGCTGATCCCTCAGTTATGCAGGGCCCTGCCCTGCCGGCCATGCCTGTAATTGGAAGAACACAATGCACATGCCTGGAGTAGAATCTCTTCACTAAAAATACCCTGCATTCCTGAGCCACAACAAAAGCTCTCTCCTCAAGCCTGGGGACAGCCAAGCTAAAAACAGTAACTGGCAGCTTCCAATGGCACGGGCAACAAAGGTAGAGGGGCCGAAGCAGCATGCCACTGGAAGCCATCTGCCATCCTGGCCCACCCTGGCCCGCCCTGGCCCGGCTCTTCCCAAAGCGGTGGACATCTCAGTGCCATTCACAGCCTGGCTTCCATGGCGGCAAGCACAAGGCAGCTCAGCGTCTTGGATCAGAAGAGCAGGACTTCCTGGGGAGGGGCAGGTGAGGGTTGGCTGCCTCAGGCACCCACTGGCCCACATGCTGTGTGGCTCAAGGTCTGGACATCTTTTGAGAAGAGGTGACAGGCAGGAGAAGGCTATCAGTGCATCTTGGGAAAGCCATGCTGCCTACAAGCAGAGAAGCCTGGGAGCTGTTGGAACAAAAGTTCACAAACATTTAATAAACTAAATCAAATAGCCATCTATGGTAGGTGAGGAAGAGAATGCTGGATTTGTTCTAAGCACAATAGCTAAAGCTCACGTCTTCCAGGAAGACAGCAAGGATCTCCTCAGCTCCAGGCTTGTCCTGCTGGCACAGGCTCACAAGTCATCTCCTCCAGAAGCTGCTGCAGCCCACCCCGCACCAGGACTGAGTTGCATCCCATGCATGTGGACTGACAGCCTTACCACACTGTATTGTTGTATTAGTCCACTTGTGTTGCTTATAACAAAATACCTGGAACTGGGTAATTTGTAAGAAAATGAAATTTATTGTTTACAGTTTCAGAGGCTGGGAATTCCAACGTCCAAGGAACACATCTGGTGAGAGTCTTCTTTGGTGGTGGCTTTACAGCAACACAGGGGTCTCACACGGCAGAAAATGGCAGAGCAGAAAAAGAGAGAGACACTCTCTCGCGCTTTTCTTTTAAAGCCCTCAGAACCACGCCCATGAACTAGAGAATGGCCCTTACAATCTAATCACCTCTTCAAGGCCCCACCTTTTAGTTACTGTAACAGGATTTCCCACCTTCAATAGTTACAGTGGAGTTTAAGCTTCAATGAGATGGAGGGGACATAATTCAACCCACTTCATTCCACCCTTTACTGTAACAGGATTTCCCACCTTCAATAGTTACAGTGGAGTTTAAGCTTCAATGAGATGGGGGGGACATAATTCAACCCACTTCATTCCACCCTTGGGCCCCCAGAACTCATGTCCTTTTCACATAGAAATACATTTATTTCATCCCCCAAGTCTTAATTACTTTCAACCCAAAAGTCCAAAGTTCAAAGTCCCATCTGTGGAATCAAAAAAGTTGTCTGCTTCCAAGGTACTATGACGGACAAGACACAATGGTGGGACAAGCACAGGGCACATATTCCCATTCAAAAAGGGAGAAATAGGGTAAAAGAAAGGTGTAAGAGGTCTCAAATAAGTCCAAACCCCAGCAGGGCAGACATTAAATCTCAAAACTGTGAATCATGTACCTTGAGTCCATGTTCTATATTCTCTGCACACTGGTGTGGGGGTTGGGACCCCAAGTCCTCTGGCAGCTCCACTGCTATGGCTTTCTTTGTCCCTGGCTATGCTTTAACTCTCACAGGCTGGTGTTGCATGTTGGTAGCTCCACAATTCTGGGGTCTCTGTGGTGGTCTCACACTCACAGCTCCACTAGACATGGCACTGATGGGGTTTCTCTGCTGTAACTCCAACTCCACATTTCTGCTTTGCATTGCTCTAGTGAAGACTGTCTGCAGTGACTCTGCCCCTGTGACAGGTTTCTTCTTGGGTCCCCAGGGTTCTCCATACATCCTTTGAAATCAGGGCATAGGCTCCGAAGCCTCCACAGCTCTTGCATTCTGTAGGCCTACAAACTTAACACCACATTGATGCTACCAAGACTTCTGGCTTGTGTTTTCCAAAGCTGCAGGTCCAGCCATGCCTGGGGCCAATTTAGCCAAGGCTGGAGCAGCTGGGATTTGGAGAGTAAGCCCATGGAGTGCACCTCAGGGCTGTTCCCTGAGACCATTCTGCTTCCCCAGGCCTCATGGCTGTCCTTTTA
>NW_007729561.1:51975-54540 GCF_000696425.1 Galeopterus variegatus
ACTATATCTTGCTCAACATTGTTCCATAGGAAATAAACCAGTGCTTCATGCATGATCAGTAGTCAGTAGTGTTTCTGGAATGGATGAAGAACCAAGTGAAACCCTCCCACTGATAATGCCTCTGTAATTTTGTAGCTAAACAGTTCTGTTAACTTGAGTCTATCAGTTTTGTCTATGCCTAAGGACTAGAATCTCCTTGAGGGCACACGCACTTGTCTTTTCTTTAACAATAGCCCTATGTAGCCATATATAGCCATATGTAGTCCTTAGGGGTTTGTGGGAATGCTGTTTGTTGAGATTTCATGCAGACTATCCTATGAACTCTAAATGTACATTTATTCAGTATAGAGGCAGACTATTACAGAATATTAAATAAGAATATCACTCTTATTTAAGTCTGATTTCTGAAAGAACTGAGGTAGATTATACACAGAGAGATTAAGAAAAATAAGTGAAGAAATTAGAGTAAAGAAAATATACCAGAGGAAAATAGAATGAAGCCAAGGGTAGATTATAAATAAAACGGTGCCCTAATGGGTACACTTTTAGAAATCAACGGCAGTTTGGTTCGGAGCTTCCAAGGAAAGGAGAAAACGTGAACAATTACCCAAAAAGCAGTGTCAAGAAGCAAATACAAGAATAAAGGAAGTCATTCGAACCCAGTGTCACAAGCATGCATCTTGGATCACAGCCCAGCTGAAAAGGAAGCCTGAGGGGCTGAGCAGAACCCACTCCCACTGATTAAAAAACACGGGCCAAGTGCACGTCCCTGCTGGCACGAGAGAGGGGTGCCCGTCTGCAGCATGGTAGGTTACTTCAGAAACGTTCAGTCACCCACCAACCTGAGAAGAGAGTCTGAAACAAAAGTCAAAAGCTGACGAAAAGTTCCTGTGCACCCCTGTCAATTTTTGTCATTGCATTTCATCCATATGTCCTTCTTTCTCCATGGCCTGAGCAGAGTTGCTCCAGCAGGGTACGCAGAGGAAGCTCTGTTGAGATGGGAGCTGGCCTGCTAAAAAAGACTCCCAAGAGCTTATGTTCCAAACTGCATCCTCTCCTGCACCTATCCCTACCCTTTGGGCTCCTAATTCACAGCTCCCCTGCCTAGCTTTTTGAAGCTTAGTCCATCTGGTTCTTAAACACCTTTACGGTTTCTTCTCTACCACTGTGCCTTGACCTCCAGGATCTCAGATTATCTGCTGGCCTTCCTGGATTCTGATTGCCCTAACTCAAAGTGAGTGCATGCGTGCATGCGTGTGTGTGTGTGCGTGTGTGTGTGTGTGTGTGTGTGTGTGTGTGTCCATTCCTACCTCCTGAGCTAGACTCAGCACCCCTCAAACCCTAGATTCCTGTCCTTCCAGGACTACCCTTGGTGCTGACAGACTGTCCTCTGTGGAATGCAATCTGCTGGTAAGTTGGAACCAACACTGTTGGACAGGCTGAAAAGCAGTGAAAAAAAAATTTGACTGGGTATAATCAATTCTTTACCCTGAGAACCACTGGGGATTGAGTGGTGCCTGTAACAGCTCTTTGAAGACTGGGGCAGAAGAACTTTTTTAAAAAGAAAGAAAAGGAATAGGACAAAAAAATGCTAAAAGCAAGAGAAAGAAGTATAAAGAGTAAGGGTACAGTCTTCTGCCAAATGCTAGCCGACGTCAGAGTGGGATCACCCAAGCACTGGACTACCCAGGCACTCACCGACAGCAGAATAATCTACAGAAACGAGAGCTCAGGGTTGGGGAAGGGGAGGGGCATCCGCAAAGGCAATTCCCAATGATTTCATAACACCTACATCTTTTTTGATGTGTTGGACATTTTAGTACCCCTTTCCCAAAAGATGAAGATAGACTTTACTCATTTATTTGCTTTTAACAATTTGGCTTTCGAGAATTTAGAAAGGGCTTTATGTCAGCTTCCACAAAGGAGAGGAAGGAGACCGTGGCAAGTTGCATGAACAGGCCTGACGGGCAGGCTAAGGTGCAGCCTTTGCCCACGTCAGCCCTCACACGGATGTGCTCCCCTATCACTGCACGTAAACGCTGATTTATAACCGCGTGCCCCCACCCTACTTCCAGGCGAGACCTGGAGGGCAGGTCTAGGTCTCGTTCATCTTGCTTCCCAATGACTAGCACGGTGCCAGGTACAGGTGCCCAGTACACTTGTATAGAACAAGCCAACGGACCCCCACAGCACAGCACCTTCCCTGATGCCACCACACAGAGGACAGAATGAGCAAATGAGAGAGGAACGTGGCGAGCAGCGACCCTGCTGGAACTCTTGAGGTAACAGACTCCTCCACACTGAAGAAGGGTAGTGACCGCAAAGGTCCTCAAAGCGGCCTGTGACACCAGAGCCCAGAGGGGCAGGGAGGGGAGACAATCAACACGTGCCCTGCTGTCCCACCCCGGCCCAGAGATGTGTGCCCACCCAAACAGCAAACACAGTGGGCGCCCAGAAGGTGTCACACCCTGTGCTGCGTATAGAGAAAAAAGGCATGGAAAATGCAGGTTCCATTCTCAGGGACACTGAAGCAGAGAGGGAGAGAGAAAACAGCAATAATCGTGG
>NW_007729561.1:55401-56190 GCF_000696425.1 Galeopterus variegatus
CAGGTTCCATTCTCAGGGACACTGAAGCAGAGAGGGAGAGAGAAAACAGCAATAATCGTGGCCACCATTCACCGAGCCCTCTCTGACACCAGGCACTGTGCCCTCATTTCACTTATGTTACCTACTTAATCCTCATAACACCACTAAAGGGTAGACGCCACCTCCATTTTATAGGTTAAGGAACAGAGAGACCCAGAGAGGTCATAAACTTCCTAACAGGAATTGGTGGAACCAAGGTTCAAAACAGCCTTCCTCAGTTTGCAGAGTGCAAAATCTAAGCCCCCAACTCCCCATGCAGCCTTTCTCCAAGCTTTCCCATCCCACCCCTGAGCCTGGCTCTAGATTCCTCCTTCAAGCCTTTGCTGATTCCATTTACCTACTCTGAAAGATCTACCTTCTCTCCATCAAATCCTTTCTCACCTGGAATGCCAGCCTCTCTCAGCCCTTCATGGAATACTCTCAAACATAAGTGGTTTCTTTGCACTGCCTTGCACTGCTTTGTAACTACTCTGAAATGTTTTGCTGTTAGTTATTGGTGTTGCTATTTACCACGTGTGTTCCTGGAGCCCACCTACAAACCTGGTCTGCAGGCTCCCTGTGGGCAAGCGTCTTTTCCAGTGCTCTGCTGCACCTGGCTCATGCCAGTACCAATTATTACATCTTTAGGAAGTTTGTGAGCTAGGTATTAAACCATTGGTAGCATGAAATCAGCCATGGTGAGGGAGTATTTACACTACAGAAATTGGCAAAGGCTACAAATCAGGACCATCGCAACCCCCCCCCCCCCCC
>NW_007729561.1:57713-59076 GCF_000696425.1 Galeopterus variegatus
CTGACCTCCCAGGCTGCAAAGACACAGAGACGGATGAGGAGGCTGCGGCACTGAAGAGCAAAGCCATCACTTGCACTCTAAGAGGTTTAGGGCAGAGCACCAAACAGGGCGGACAAGGATAAACAGAGCACCAAGCCGAGTGAGCTGGGGAGCAAGAGGCAAAAGCTCTTGCTTTTTGGTGTGCTGCCGAATGTCTGACAACCAGCATTCCAGAGGGGGGACAGGCCCTGATTTGTAGCCATTGCCAATTTCTGTAGTGTAAATACACCATGTCTGGTTTCAAGCTAACAATGGCTTAACAACCAGCTTGCAAACTTCCTAAAGATTTAACAGTTGGCACCAGCATGAGCCAGATGCAGCAGACCACTGGAAAAGATGCTTGCCCATAGGGAGAGTGCAGACCAGGTTTGCAGGTGGGCTCCAGGAACACACGTGGTAAATAAGCAACAACAACAACAACCAATATCATAGCTCCTACCTGGGCAGAGCTTCAGCCTCTGCACTCAGATAGCCTGCCACAAAGTCACCATCCACCCGGCCTACTCTGTGCCTTCATCCTCCCATCACATCTGCCTGCTGCTATGGCCAATCCCCCTCTGCTGTTCTGGACCCCGTGCCCTCCCACCTTCTCAGAGATTAATCCTCAGCCTCTCCCTCTCTACTTACTCCTTCCCACCAGCTTCAGAACATGCCTTGGTATCTTCCTTCTTTATTAAAAAAGACTCTCTTGGACCCTTCATCTCATCATCCCCAGCCCCCATCCCTCTCCTCCCCTTCACAAGCAAACTTCCTAAAACCCTTGTCCGCTCTCACTTTCTCTCCCTCCTCATCTCCCCTTCACTCCTCATTTCCCTACTCTCTGGCTCCTGCCCCACCTCTCCCCTGAAAACTCAGGGAAAAGGCTCACAAGGACTTTCTGCAGATATGACCATCTCATAAGCTTTACCTTCATTCCAAGAACCAAATAGCAAAAAGCATAAACAAATGCTCAGGTAATCAGTGTGGAAAATGATGATTATCCAAGTCCTTCCGGAAGGAACACTAGTCAAGTCACAAAAGATAGTTGGCCTTTTTGCTCAGGAGGTCTTTAGCTTGTCTGTGAACAACAGCATACAGAATGGCAATAAATGAAGAATGAGATGAAAAACTGCATAACAGCAAGGGGAGGCATTTGAGATTGGGAGTGAAGGGAGAAAGGGCCTGGCACGGAGGGAAATCCACTGGTCTAGGTACGCGGGGAGAGAAAGAAAAAGGGATTCTTGGTGGAGTGGCCATAAAAATGCCTTTAGAAAACTGTTCTTGGGGCCGGCCCGGTGGCGCACTGCTACAGTGCACCACTTGGGAGTGCGGCGGCGCTCCTGCC
>NW_007729561.1:60678-62616 GCF_000696425.1 Galeopterus variegatus
GGCTTTTGCCCTCAAGAAGTTCATTGGTTAATGCCCATCAACATTTGGGAGACTATAATTCCTTGTGTGACAAGCTAATGTTTACATCTAAGTTAGGAATGAGGACATTACTCAGTTCCTTTCCCTACAAGCTACCCTAAGGTCTTGCTTGACAAGAGCAGTATCCCCAGCCCTGAACCCCTTCTTCCCACCTTCCAATCCATCCCTGCTTGCACCACGCCAGCTTGATCCTCCTGCTGCCACTGTTTGCCAGCCTCCACAATTTGAGACTGGGCTGTAGGTACTGTGTTGATCCTTCTCCTACCTTCTCTATTTACATCTTTCAGCAGCTGTGCATGTACAGTGCTGCCTGCCTAGTGGTGCTGAGTTTAACCGGCACTGTGAGCAGATCATCAGTCTGCTGATAAAATTGCTTTAAAATCTAGATGCAATGGCTCAACAGAACCAGACTCCTAATTACATCATGGGTGGGACATTTTCTGTANCCCCCCGAATGCTGGTTGTCAAACATTTAGCAGCACACCACTGCTTTTTCCTCCTGCTCCCCAGCACACACCCTGCTCCATTTCTTGCACCATAGAATGTGTTCATCCTTGAGTGTCAGCGTGCAATGGAAGCACATAGACGTGGGGCATTGTCAGAAGTGTCAGCGATTAGTGAACAGAGGTGGGTAGCAGTAGCCCAGGAAGGTTTCCTGGAGGAAGGGGATATTGAATCCATAATTAATCTTCCTCAGTCCCCCACTGTCCCTTCATCCAACAGTTTTTGAGATCCTACCATGTGCCAGACTCTACAAATGTGATCACATTTAATCCTTCATAGAAGAGAACTCTGAGGCTAGATAAGTGAATAGCTTGCCCATGGACATTGGGAAATTACCCATCAGAGCCCAAACTCAACCCCAGATCTGGGGGGCTCCAAAGCTGGGACTCTCTCCACTTCATCATACTCCCCAGACTGAGACCCATACATTTCATGTCCTGAGTTCCAGATTCCCCAACAGTTGCTATCGGCCAGTGGCAGCCAGGGCAAGAGCAGCTGTGAGAAGCCATAACAGGGGAAGGAGGGTAGGAAGACAGGCGCAGCCACTCTGCTGGAGACCCAGGAAGAAGAGAGCCGTTTCTGGAAGTCCACACCAGCCGCTGTGCCGATGAGTCACGTGCTGCCACTGCACTGATGGTGCGCTGGTCCTCAGCAAGAAGGGCAGCTGCCCTGCGTGCTTCCGTGTGTGTTTTATGGAGCTGGGAGGGATGGGAGAAATTCTTCTTCCACCAGCATGCAGGCGCAGACATGAATAATTAAAATTCAAGTTTGCCAGACTTGCCAGCAGGTGGAGAGAGCAGCAGCGTCTTACAGAAGAGCACCCTTGAACACCCCAGTATGGCCACTCCCCGGTGATGTTCACCCATGCCTCTTGGGAACCATACTCCACTTCACATGTGTCCCATTTTCAGGTGACCTCCCAGGCTGCAAAGACACAGAGACGGATGAGGAGGCTGCGGCACCGAAGAGCAAAGCCATCACTTGCACTCCAAGAGGTTTAGGGCAGAGCACCAAACAGGGCGGACAAGGATAAACAGAGCACCAAGCCGAGTGAGCTGGGGAGCAAGAGGCAAAAGCAGTGGTGTGCTGCCGAATGTCTGACAACCAGCATTCCAGAGGGGGGACAGGCCCTGATTTGTAGCCATTGCCAATTTCTGTAGTGTAAATACACCATGTCTGGTTTCAAGCTAACAATGGCTTAACAACCAGCTTGCAAACTTCCTAAAGATTTAACAGTTGGCACCAGCATGAGCCAGATGCAGCAGACCACTGGAAAAGATGCTTGCCCATAGGGAGAGTGCAGACCAGGTTTGCAGGTGAGCTCCAGGAACACACGTGGTAAACAAGCAACAACAACAACAACCAATATCATAGCTCCTACCTGGGCAGAGCTTC
>NW_007729561.1:63457-64637 GCF_000696425.1 Galeopterus variegatus
AAGCTTTCTGCCTTCAGCTACATATTTTGAAGGGGGCCTCCTTTTTAATGGGAAGTTAAGAATCTTCCTTGTCAAGGATAATCCTAAATAGAACAATTAAAGCACACTCGGCCCTGCACCTTAGACAAGAATAGAAAGCAAAAAATATATATAGAATAAGAACAATTCTTTGTTTACACTAATACTTATTGGGCACATACTTGGTGCTAGGCACTGTGCTATATTCTATCACTTAATCCTCACAATGATATTATAAAGTAAGTACTATGATTCTGCCCATTTCACAGATTTGAGAACCAAGGCACTAAAAGGTNCAGACCGGTTCCCGCTCACTGGCTGAGCGAGGTGCGGGCACGGCACCGAGGTTTGCAATCCGTTGCCGGACACGAATAAAGACAAAAAGGAAGAAAAAAAAAAAAAAGAAAACTGTTCTTGGACCTCAGGAGATATTTCAGTGGGTGACTATGAAGTGTGCAATGTCAGCCCTGTCTGTGTCTGCCCCATGCAATCCTCAGTAAATGCCACAGGACTTGCTATTGCATTAGTGTGAGTGGGTTGAGGGAGGGGATGCTCAAAGAGAAAAATAAGGGGACAGCTGACATCTGGGTTACACCAGCTACAGCAGGGAGGAATGACAAGTGAATTCAGCAAAAAATGTTTTATTTCCACATCTATTGTCAAGTCTAATTATTGGTTGAAATTAGAGGTTCTGCCCTGATCATGGCCATGAATAAATAAAAATATGTTTGAATTTCAGCAGATGTCATTGAATTTCACATATCTTTCTCTTCCCAGAAATGAAAAGATCCAGCTAGCCCTTTTATACACTGACATCCACACTTAAGGTACAGAAACTTGCTTTCCAAATGATTTACATAACCAAATAAGTTTAAGTCAAATCAGAATTCCTGAATTTTCTTCCGGGCTGAGGAAGGTGCACATATTGGTATTACATCCAAATTCAGCAAGATAATGTCAGTTTGTCGAGGCAGTTTTCCTTGGCAGTCTACACGTGTATGGTACTCACATAGTCAACCATTTAGTCGTATGTAGCAAGAGCCAACTCTGGACCAGGCAATGCAAGTGGCATTGAAATAAATACAAAGATGAAAAACGTGCGGCTTTTGCCCTCAAGAAGTTCATTGGTTAATGCCCATCAACATTTGGGAGACTATAATTC
>NW_007729561.1:66256-68035 GCF_000696425.1 Galeopterus variegatus
CCTACTAGACCTAGTAGACAGGTCTGAACTGCATCTCCATCCTGACCAAAAGATTATCCCATTGTGTCGATCAAGCCAGGAGATAGTCAGCCGAGGTCTGACACATTTGGACAAACATCCCACATGCATGGACTCCCATCTTCTCTGCTTGTTCAGTTCACTTGTTAGGGCTGATCAGTCCATTAGTAAAAGGTCCTGGCCCCATGATCTCAGCACTGCATGAGGGGACACAGCCACAATAAAACTCCTGCCCAGAGCTATGTTCTCATCTTACGTCTCACTCATCAGCTCCCTTGTGCAGGGCTCGGGTTGGCTGTTTGTCTTTATGTGTATTTAGTTGTGCCAATACAGTCTCCATCAAGAGATTTTTAAGCTGTACAGGGGCAAAGACTATCTTTCTACCTTTTTCTGTTTCTCTTTATTACTCCCAGACTGTGAACAGGTGAGGCTCAGTAAATACACACAAAACAACTGAATCTATATATGATCCCCAAATCCCAGTGAATTCAGGAGTTGATTATAGGCATGAGGTAACATCAGAAAATTAAATAGGAAAAAAAATTTAGAATGATGTATATATTGTATCCCATATCCCAACAAAAGTGCATTCAAACCTTCCTTTTCCTTTGTACCCAGTTGTTTGAGCAATATGGAACACTGATCCTTCGTCACCACACGTGCTATAAACCCTTTCACCTCCCCAGTACACAACATATTTGGTTGCAAAAATAAAGATCAAGGTCAATGCAGCATTGCTCTGATCCTATGATTCCCAGGAGGGCAGGAAGCAATTATTTCCAGCAAAATGTAGAGCCCTCAAAACATGAGGTCCTTAGATTCTTTGCAGAGTGCTTGTTTGTGTCTAGAAAATTCCAGCCCAATGAGAAACCAGATGGGTGGATGGACCAAATATTGAAGACAGGCCTCAAGGCAAAGCAGACAAACACTCTCTCTGGTGTGCACTAAACTCAGGAGTGATCCTCCAGCCGTTACAAGCAGAGAAATGTCCCACCAGAGTTTTCTAAATAGCAAACTCTTAGTCTGATGATTGTTTCTATCATTTGCCATATTTTCTGTCCAAAAGCCTCTCTAGTTTCTACATGGTTAGCAGCTTTTATAGCCCAAGATAAGTGTCCATCCCTTTTAATTTTCATTGTTGCATCTGTTTTGCCATTTCTCTGCAGCAGGTTGTATTACAACGGAAGGATTAATGAGGAAATGGATGCAAATATTTTTATTTCAAATAGCAGCTCTCAGACAAGATCTGGAAAACGGAATCAAGCCATATGATTGTAAAAGAAAAAAAAACCCTCGCCATCCAACTATTGGGCATTTTGCCATTATTTGTGAATAGCATGTAAATACAAACAACTTAACTAGGGTGGGGGAGAGATGTACATTTTTCATTTGTGTCTGGCTAATCATTTTTTTTTTATTATTAATTTGGTCCCTTTTATTTCACATAAATGTCATCTCAAGCACCAAACATCAACAAATAAGATCGTTTATCTTGCTGGGGAAAGCAAAACATCGCATTGCCATTCAGAGAAGGCAGCTGACGTCCCTGCCGCACCACTAATAAAGAAGGCCTTCAGAACGAAAAATAATCATTTTCTATTACTTTCCACCATGCCTCATCCATAAACACAGGCCCGCTGGTAATTACATTTAGCGAAGAAGCATGCTCTGTGTATTACAATTTCCTGAGATGAAAAAATCCCAAAGAACACCCCAGACTGGGGGCTGGGATGAAGAGCAGGAGGAAGCCCGGGTTGTCCT
>NW_007729561.1:68871-79053 GCF_000696425.1 Galeopterus variegatus
CACACGCGGCCCCGCACACGCGGGGTGGCCGGCCCAGGCGCATGCGCGCGGGCCTCTGGTGGCGGGCGGGGAGGCGGCCTGGCTGCGCTGATAAATCCGCCGCGCGCCCGCAGACTGCACGCTTCCCTGTCGCCCAGGCATTTGGCTGGCCTGCCCGCGCCGCCTCCTCTGCCAAGCAAGGCACTGACTCCACAGGAGAACCGTCCTGTCGATCTCTGCAGGAATATAAGACCTTTTTTTTCCAAGTAAAATGTTCCCCAACTCTGCAAGGGAGGTTGGCAGTGCATCTCCAACTCTGGCCTGTCTTTTTAATACCCCTACAATAGCTCGGTTGGACTGAGACCAGCTGTTGGTACATTACCATTTGTAAATGCTTAAAACAGCTACTCCTTGTTTTCTTGGCAACACTGACTGCGGAGAAAAAAAAATAAAAAACTAGCTCCAGCCACTTCCATTCAAACATTAAGAACCACTGACTGCCAGCTTTGGCATGCACCAGCCATTGTTCGCAGGGCTCTCTTCAACAAGTTTCCTGTCACCCCACTATTCCTCATGCAACCCCCCCATGAAAAGAAGAAGAAAGAAAATCAGCAGAGTGTTCGGTCTCCTTCATCCTAACTCTACTTCGTGCCAACCGTGTAGGCAGTCTTCATCTGAAAGAAGGCGGAGGAGCCCAAGTGAACTCTCTTTGTTTGGGTCTCTTCTTTTATCTGTGTCTGTCCCCCCACCCCCTCCCCGGGCTGGTTATCATCCTACAGGCTTTGACTGAAGATCAGCATCTTCCAGATGACCCTGACATTCTTCCCAGAGTGACCCCTCTCCCTTCCTCAGCTCTGAATGCGTGAAGTAAGGACACTGCCTTTCCAAGGACTACTGTAGGGTCCCAGTCCGGGAGACACTTTGGGAGTGATGAGGGCCAAAGTCCAAGTCATCCCCTCCAGAAAGTCTCTGTTCTTGGTCCATTTCTACCTCACCAAAGCCCTCAGGTTTTCATTTGCAAGAAGTCAGTCAATACTTGGCTCCTCAAAATAGATGACAAATTACAAAGAACCATAAGGCTCTTTGCTGCTCCCCCACCAGGCCCCCATCAACCCTGCACCAGAGCCGTGGTTGGCAGGGGCAGACTCCAGGGCCACATGCCCACCCGGCATCAGTGCTGCACATGCCTCAAGCAGCAGCAGCCCAGGAGAACAGGCGCTGACGAGCCCGGGGCTGCCCAGCGGGGACAATAGTCTTCATGTGCCATGTCCCCGCTCTCATGCCCTTCTGTTCAATGGCCTCCCCCACCAAGGGCAGTGGTGGCTGCATCTGTCCTTGCTCCTATAGTGGGGTTTCTGGGCACAACAGGGAGAGGTCTGTCAGCGTCTCATGCACTCTTGGAGGTGAGTGAATTCAAGTAGCCAAATGTCACAGCAGGGTTGAAATTTCTGCACACAAGCTCCAAGATGAAGGCGTGTGCCCAAAATTGGGCCCAAGAGGACCAGCACTTGGGGGCAAGATGGCATGACATTAAAAAGTCCCATCCTAATTTGACGAAAATGTGATACAGCCAGTTCCTTACACCAAGGGTGGGCACCTGGAAAAGATAAGGCAAAGCAGCAGATAACCCAGAAAGCCTAGACCACTGGTTTAGGAGCAGGGCTCGCAGGAAGGAGTGATGGACGTTGAGCCTGGGCTCTGCCACTGGCCAGCTCAGCTGCCAGAAACATTCATGTCTCATCAGTAAAAATCCAAAGGTGGAGTTGAGCGGTTGCCTGTGTCCCTTCAGTTCTAGAATGTTCTGTCATTGCCTTCCTCATTTTCTTTAGCTTTGCCAATATGAGCTCAGGTACACCTCATTCTAAAGACAGACATACAGTGTACAGAAATTCAGACCCTGAATATGAAGTTTCCTTTAAAAAGTTTGATATCAGGTTTTAAAATTTTAACTTATGCTCAACTTTTCAGGAAAAGAGTATAAAGCTCCTTGAGCTGAAACTTTCAATTCCCAGGCCTGGCACTCAGTAGGCTCATTATGGATAATGTGTGTTGAATAGGACGAATTTGATTTGCAAAGTGGGGTCCTCAGGAAGGCAGTGCAGGTGACTTGAGAAAACTAAAGTGGTGGGGATAAAGCAGTCTGATATTAAAAATTGGCCACAGGCAATTTGCAAAGTGGATTATCCACCTGCAGCAAATTAGAAGCCAGGCAATGATAATACAAATGAAAAACTTAAATCTATGGGTTTTACTAAACCTTGCAATGTGCGATTGGCCCATCTGTGGGATCCACATAGGTGATTCAACGAACTGCAGATTGAAAATATTAAAAAAATAAAAATTAAAAAAAATAAAAATAACCATACAACAATAAAAAATACAACTAAAAAATATGGTATAACAACTATTTACACAGCATTTACATTGTATTAGGTATTATAAGTAATCTAGAGATGACTTAACATAAACAGGAGGATTTGCATAGGTTATATACAAATACTACATCATTTTACATAAGAAACTTGAGCATCCGTGGATTTTGGTACCCGCGGAGGCCTGGAACCAATCCCTCACAAATACCAAGGAATGACTGTACTTATTATTACTAAGACAGAAGATGTGCTAAGATTCCCCACACATTAGTCGGTCTGGTATATTGGATTCAACTCTCTCCAGCAACCCTGCTACAGATAAAGCTTCAGTGGAGCTTTGTCTAGGACATCCTGATTAACCACCTACTGGATGCTCTTCATGCTTATTTAACTGTCCTCCCTACTGGGCTGAAAGCTCTTTGTGGGCTGGTGCTGTGTCCAACTTGTCCATATTGTATTCTCAGAGCCTTGCACAGAAGGTGCTCTGGTAATAATTGGTCGACACTGAGGTGCTTTGGGGGGAAAGGATGCAGGAGCTGACTCTGCCCTCAGATCCGTCCCGCACTGTGTCTGAAGGCCTTGATGACTTCACTTGTAACATCTACAGAGAAGGTAGGAAAAAAAAAAAAAAAAAAAAGGCAGGGACACCTTCTGACACCAGCAAAAAGAAGCAATTCCACAGTCATTAAGAACCAGAGGTGAACTGAGGGGCCGAGCCAGGCTGGGTCTCTGACCTCAGCCCTTGCACGTGACAATCAGCCACTGATTGCTCAGCTGGTCAGATCTCGGCTCCACGGAGCCATAGAGGAGCCTAAGGAAGTAGACCCCACTGCATTCTAAATCCCTAGTGAGCCCCCCCAACACCTCCCATCAGTGATCAAGAGGCTGCCTGAAAGAGAGCAGAAGAGTTAGCCCAACCCTTCTGGAAGTATAAGGAGGACTTGCAAAGCCTTCAAGCTATAATGGGGAATAGGCTATAAGCACAGGACAGTCAGTGCCCCTGGGACAGGAAGAGCAGCAAGAACAGGAGCAGCGGCACTGTGGGCAAAGCACGGCTCTGAGCACTGCATGCATTCACCCTCCCCACAACCCTGCGAGGAGGTACGACGACCAACCACATTGCGCAGACAAGGAAACTGAGACACAGAGAGATTAAAACCTTGCCACGGTTAGACAGTCAGTAACTAGCTGAGTGGATTCAAACCCCAGCAGCCCTGCTCTTAACCGCTTGTCTTACTGGAAGGCAGCCAAGCCCAGCACCCAGGAACAGCAGCAGCAATGAAGGGCTTGTTCACAGCACACAGAGTCCTACAGTGTCTGAAGTGAAATAACAGCCTCATGGGGGTACCCCAAATTGTCACCTCAGTGCACCTGTCCTGGTGAGGTCTGTTGTTGCCAATAACAGGCTATTTGTTCAGCCCTGAGCTAAGAAGGAGACTACCCTCCATGGTGGTACCTAGGCCTGTAACGCCACCAGCTTCTGGGGGGGGACACGTGCGTTGTACAAATCTCCACTCTGTCAAGTCCTCAGCTAGAAAGGAGAAATGCAATGCTGTCTTCTTTATTTTGCCTGTAAAATCCTCCACCAGGTCAATGTTATCAAATAATATTACGTAATACCCATTGAAGGTAGTATGACATAATGGCTAGGAGATGTGACATACTGGGTACAAGAGCCAGCCCACCTGAGTTCAATCTTGGCTTTGCTACTTAGTCTCTGTGTGGCCCTGGGCAAGTTTCCTAGCCTCTCAGTGCCTTAGTGTCCTCATCTATGCAGTGGGAATAACAACAGCACCAAGTTCCCGGGGTCGTGGAGAGGATTAATCCGCCACCTTCTCCTGCAGACACCAAGCTGTTTTCCTGCACCCCACTTGCTGCTACACAGCACCCCCCACAGGGGCCTGGACACCGTCTGTCTCCTGTGCTGAGTGATTTGTCGTCATTGCCCCTCTTGTCTTTGTAATATTACTGCTGCCACCGTTGTGGCAAACCCCAACTATTAAGAATCACATTTCTGCTCCAGAGCAGTATAATATTGGAAAGCTTTGGAATCCAGGTAGAACCCAGTTCAAACCTTGGTCCTGCAATGTAGGATCTGGACCCTTATTTATCCCTGAGGCAATAAAGCATCTGACTCTGAGCACGGGCTCAGAAGTCACCTGCCTGGGCTTAAATCCTGCCCTAGCACCACTAACTGTGGGACTTTAAGCAAGATACTTAACAGCACTCTGCTTCAGTGTTCTCATCTATGAAATGGGGATGATGTAAAAGATGTTCCCCGTGGATTGCTGTGAGGACTGAGTGAAAGTACATGTGTAGTTGGACACCTGCATGTGGGAAGTAAATGCTAGCTCTGCTCTCTCCAAAACTAAGAGTCTCCTTGTCTGTGGAATTGGGGTGGTGGTGCCTCTGGGGCTGGGGTGAGAGGAGAGCTGGGCAGGGTGCTGTGGGGGGTGCAGAGCGCAGGCCCAGCACACTATTGGCTCTGCTGAACAACAGTCCCCTCCCCTCCCTCACCTTCCTGGGCTGGCACCCCAGATCAGAAAGGCTTTGCTTCACCTACCCTTGTAACCATCACTCAAAACCTCTAAAATCCCACCTCCTCCACCAGCCTCCAAGATTCATCTAAGAACACCTCTGGCCCCTTCCCAACATGGATGTAGAGATTCCTCAGTCTCTCCCCCTTCTCCCCCCAGTGTGCCTTCAATCTCCCAGACCACAAGTACTTGAGAAAAACTTCTAACCTTTATAGTTTTTTTTACTATGTGCAGAACACTGTGCTAAGATTTATATTTTTATGTCATTTAATCCCTCTGTCTTGGTTAGCTCAGGCTGCCATAACAAAATACCACAGACTGGATGGCATAAACCACAGGCATTTATTTCCCGCAGTTCTAGAAGCTGGAAAGTCCAAGATCCAGGTGCCAGCTGATTTGGTTTCTCATGAGAACTGTCTTCCTGGCTTACAGACAATGGTCACCTTCTCATATGTCCTCATATTGCCTTTCCTCAGTGTATGTGTGCAAGGAGGGGCTGGGGTGGAAACAAGCTCTCTAGATTCTCTTCCTTTAGGGACATCAGATCAGAGCCCCACCCTTATGACCTCATTTAACTTTAATTATTTCCTTAGAGGCCCCATTTCCAAACACAACCATACTGGGGGTTTGGGCTTCCACATATAATTGGAGGGGGACACATTCAGTCCATAACACCCTCCAATAATTCTTGGAGAAGGATATAGAGTTTACTGATGAGGTTATGGAGTCCTTGCTCTGGTCACACAGCCAGCAAGTGTGTAGTCATCCCAAAGGTTTACTTTCAAGGGAAGGGCCTGATGCAGGCCACAGTGTCTGGGCACAGAATTCCCCAAGAACTGCTCAAGGACTGAGAAGACCCAGGATAAAGGGAGGATTCTAGTGGGATGGGAGGGCTCCAAGAAACCTCGCTGTTGCCTCAGACTTTCGGGAAAGTGTCACATGATACCATAAAAAACCTGTTTTAATTATGAAAATGTTTTTTTATGTATTCATTCAACAAACACTTAAAGAATACCCGCTACATGTCCAACATTATTTTTGATGCTGGGCATCAGCAGTGAACAAGGTAGACCTGGTCCCCACTCTGAGGGAACTTTCAGTGTAGTTGAGGGTCTCACACAAACAGGCAAACACAATCCAGTGCAGAAAGTGGAGGCCAGAGCTCAGTGTGACACATAACCCAGCTTTGGGGCTGCGCAGGGCTAGAATGAGGAGACCTTGCTCATTCCACAATGGGAGCCTTTGCTTTCGCATTGACGAGGCCTAAATACCAGTCCAGCACACAAAGATAAACAAAATGGCCAGTTATTTCATTGATTATTTGATTGATTGGACCATTATAACAGAGGTTAAGAACACTGAGTCCTGCCTTCCTCCAGAATGGCCTCAATTTAATTCATTTTAATGAACTCTCGCTGACTATCTACAAGGGCAGAGCCCCACACTACGCACTGGGCAAGCTTTCGGGGATAATGACAAAGGCCCTCCCAGCGGGAAAATGGCTGGACCGGGTCACCAGCACAGCAATGAAAAAGGCCTGTGCCTTGGATCCTATTGATGGCTGAACCCTGAGACGAAAACCAAACTCATGCCTTAGGCTTGACCTTGGCTTGGCCTGCTGAAGGTCAGCAACCCCTCCTGCCCTCCCAGCCTGAGCTGGAGAGGTGAGAGGAAAAGGCAGAAGGTTTTATTATACCACCCCAGCCATGCCTGCCAAGTTCTCGCCACAACCGCTTCAAAAAAAAAAAAAAAAAAATGGAGTGAAAGGGAATTGGAAAAATGGAACCCCCTACATCCCAGAAATATTACTTTCATGAGCTGTATGAATTATTTAACAGACAGCTGAAAAGACCAAACTCAACAGAAGAATACAAAAAACCAGCTCGCAGTACAGACACCTTCCCCGAAGCCCATGACAATGAAATGTGTTTTATGCCACAGATCAACATGCCAGAGAAGGAGGCTTTGGAGACAGACGCCCACAGGGATCATTAGCCCCTTATCTCTCAACCCTTTGCCACCAGCATCCAGATCTCTGAGCCTGGGCAACCCAGGGGGAGGAAAGCAGAAAAGTGTGTATATTGTAAGTGTTGCTTAAACAACCCCACCGTATTCTTATTTGCTGGAGGTTTTAGGGAGCAGATGTAGGACTGGCAGGGCTTGGAGCTGGCGATACTGTTCTAGCTCGCTCTGAGCCAACGCGGAAGGGAAAAAAGCCACACACACAAACACAAAAAGCTGCATTTGGTGTGTGCGCCTGAGTGTGCGCGCTCGCCTCTGTGCCATCCCCACGGCCAAGGTTCCTTGGAGTCGAGCTGACCGATGCAAAACCAGGCTTGGGGTGCAGCCAAGAGAAATACAACTTCTCCCAGAAGCGGGCGAGGGCGTCCCTCCACGCGGCCGCGGGCGCGCGGGGGCTGGGCGGGAGGTGCGGGGCCGCTGCAGGCCTGGTGCTCCCGGCGGCTGGAGAAAGGGCAAACAAATGGAGAAGCAACTCTAAAGGCGGCCAGCAGCAGAGGCAACGCTGCAGCTGCCAGGCAATAACTTAGATAGTTACAGCTGCCATCACCTAGTTCATGCAAGCTTTTTAATATCTTTTGGCAGCTCTCGGTGTCACAGCACAAAGGGAGAGTTGGCACTTCGCAGCACACTTTGTTTGACATAACTGTAGGCAGGACCCAGCTGATACCTTCAGTAATGTGGATGGTTTGCGCTTAAGGTGCGTTTCAGCCGATCAGACGGCGGTTTCCCCCGCCTGTCCCTCCGTCCTCTCCTGCCACCACCCTGCTCATGTGCAGCGCACGCAGCACCCCTAAATCACACGTTGGGAACCAGATCCGATTAACGGGAGGACTCAGCGGGTGCAACATACGGTTGGCCCCATCGCACCCAAAGGAGGAGAGAAAAGCAGTGCACAGAAGACAGGGAGCAAAGCAAGAAGGCGACGCAGGGAAGGAAAACTGCGCTCCAGAAGCTTCCCAAGCCTCGCCAGGAGACTCAGTCGCTGCTCTGCTTTCCCTGCACTTACAGAATTTTCAATAAATCTCAATACCACTATCTGGCTTCCTGCTCTCCGCTCTTTAAACTTGCTCACTGCTTGGCCACACACCTCCCCAGTGCAGCAGGAACCCCGCTTGCCCCAGGCGTCTCCCTGCCCTGCTGCGGACGTAGCTAAGAAGGCAGTTCTGAAAAGCGCGTCTCACGCGCAGGAAGTTGTGACGATTTTCTGTGATCCGTCCGCCAAGCCAGGCTTCGTTGTTTGGCAGATCCAGGAGCCTCGCTGGGGCTGGAAATGGTCTTCTCCAAGACCCCACGGCACAGATGGGCATGTGGGCAGAGGAGGATCAGGAGATGGGCGCAGGGACACTAGAAGGGGGACAGGCGGGGTAGCCGCTGCCCAGGCTGAGCTGTGGGTAGCAGAGACGTTTAGACAAGGAGACGGAATCATCACGTCTCTGGTCTCGGCACCCAGTCATTCCACCCACAGCGCATTTCCTATGTGCGTCCCTCCGAGGGGTGGCGCTGGGTGTCTGCAGGATGCCCTCGGAGGAAGCCACCTGGAAGGCACAGAGAGAGGGAGCCACGGGGATTATCGAAGATGGTGATAGGCTCCTATTTGTTGGTGTATTCGTTTGCTAGGGCTGCCGTAACAAAGTGACTTACACAACCGACA
The DNA here is from genome assembly GCF_000696425.1 of Galeopterus variegatus. Classification (NCBI taxonomy): domain Eukaryota; kingdom Metazoa; phylum Chordata; class Mammalia; order Dermoptera; family Cynocephalidae; genus Galeopterus; species Galeopterus variegatus. The sequence goes on from NW_007729561.1 coordinate 77,433, forward strand.
CGTGTTGTCTCACATTTCTGGAGGCAAGAAGTCCCAGTCCAAGGTGTCAGCAGCGTTGGTTCCTTCCGAGGACTGTGAGGGAGCATCTGTCCCGGGCCTCTCTCCCAGCTTCCCCTGGTTGCTGGCAATCGTTGTCCTTGCTTGGCTTGTAGAAGCAGCACCTCGACCTCTGCCTTCATCTTCACGTGACGTTCTCCCCGTGCATGTCTCTGTGTCCAGATTTCCCCGTTTTATAAGGACACCAGTCAAAATAGGGGTCCACCCTATTCCAATATGACCTCATCTTAACTAATTATATCTACAACAACCCTATTTCCAAATAAGGTTGCATTCTGAGGTCCTGGGGGTTAGGACTTCAACATACGAATTTGAGGGGGGGGAGACACAATTCAACCTCTAGCAATTGGGTACCTACTATGTGTACCAGGCACTGTTTTGCAAAACTTTAGTATTATTTCTAACCCTTTAACAGTCCTGCAAGGTGGGTGTTATCATACCCATGTTACAGAGGATGAAAGCTGGGCTCAGAAAAGTCGAGGGTCTTGCCTGAAGTTAGACAAGAGGACCATCTGAACACATCTCCCAACCCTTGCTGAGAACTGGCGAGTTGGCCACTGTCTCCCCGACAGCCTTCTCTATATGTGCCATGCTGTTTAGAGTAGACAGGCCAAGGTTCGCTTGGTTCCACCAGATTCCAACATAAATCACTCATGAGCTATGCTTCTCCAGAGTGAACGTGGCAGGTGGTCTGCAGGTGTGGAGTCTTGGACGGTCGTGGGAGGCGAGTGCGTGGGGCTGGAGCCTGGCGCTCTTCTGCACACGCTGCCTTGCTTGCTAAGATTCTCCTCCTGAGTTCTAAAGGGGGCAAAATATTATGTACTTAACTATCAAGCATTCATTTAGTATTCAATATCCATTTATTATTTTTTAAATAATAAACTAATGATGGGGCAGTACCTGCTATATAGTTTAAGTTCAATAAACAAACATCAGTTTCCTCTCTCTTTTCTCAACATGCCTCCAGTCTCCCCACACACACACACTGTCACTGCTGTCTGCTCATGGAACACAGCTTGTTGTTACATCGATCCGAGCAAAACACCAATGCAATTCAGCAGGCAACTGCTACGCACCTTCTCATCACCAAAATGAATAAACAAATAAATAGCGTTCATTGATCATTTCACATCCCAGGCATTGTTCTAACCAATTTACATTCATTCGCTCAGTTAATCCTCCCAGCAGTCCCACAAGGAGGCCCATCATTATCCTCACTTATGGATGAGGAAACCGAGAACAAGAAGGCTAAGCAGCTTGCTGTAATGCCTCGGACAAAGCCAATCACTCTAGAACTCTGTTCTTATTTTATTCACTACAGTTCTGCTCACTCGAAGGGAGATCTGAATCAGGAGAAGGTCAGAGTTGTGGCTGTCTGAGAGGAAGCGCAGTTTTATCAGCTGGAAACAGTGCACCTCAGTTTACCTCAGATGCAATGCCTCGGTTAACCCAGGGCTGCTGGGTGGAGGACTGTGTTAGTACATTTTCTGTTGTTCATAATAGAATATCTGCAACTGGGTAATTTATAAGGAAACGAAACTTATTTCTTACAGTTTGGAGGCTG
>NW_007729561.1:79736-89901 GCF_000696425.1 Galeopterus variegatus
AGAAGAGGGAGAGGAGGGACAGGCAGACAGGGAGAAACAGGAGTGGACAAGCAGTGTCCTGACAGCATTCGAGCCCCGTCCCGCTGTTCCTGAGACCTGGCCACATTTCTGCCCTTTGGGTCTATGGGATACACAACCCCAGATCATTATACTAAAGTCTTCATTTTACCTAAGCCCTTCGATTTGGATTTTTGTCACTTGTAACTAAAACAATTCTAGCCAATATGTGCTCCCTCCAGTACCCGATTACAGTCACATGCTGCATGATGGCATTTTGGCCAATGACAGACTGCATACATGACTGTGGTCGCATAAGATTATAATGGCTATACCATGTAGCCTAGAGTGCGGCAGGCTCTACCAGCTAGGTTTTTGTTAAGAACACTCTGTGATGTTCACACAACGGCAAAATCACCTACTGACACGTTTTTCAGAACATATCCCCGTTGTTAAGCAAGGCCTGATTCTACTTATACACCCTCCTACTTACCTCAACATGTTATTGGGGGAGAGGGTGCCTGACTGCAAGTGATCTGTTTCTGCTTTCCCGAATTTTCCAAGTTTTCTATTATGAACATTTTTATCATCTGGTGTTCGGTGTCCACCTCCAAATCAACCACCTTAATTCACTTACATATTACAGACATACTTTGCAAGAGTTTAAGAGAAAACCTTCTTAGCAGAAAATATGTATTTATTGAATGTGTGTGTATATACAGTATGCATGTGTGAATATATATATATATATATATATATATAGTAGTAGGTATTAGTAAATCTTCATATTTGACATAGAAACCAAAATATTGAATGTGTGTGTATATACAGTATGCATGTGTGAATATATATATATATATAGTAGTAGGTATTAGTAAATCTTCATATTTGACATAGAAACCAAAAATTCTGGAAACTGTTAGTCTTTTAAATGTTGCTCCCCATCAGGGGGTCTCTGGAGGGCTCAAGGCTGAGGCTTCCCTGCCTGAGGCCTCTGGAGCTCTGCTATGAGCCCTGCTCTTACTGTCCCCAGCCCTGTCCTGGCCTGGCCTTCAGGCCACACCTCCCTTTCCAGCCACTCTGATGTCTCTGCTCATTCATTTTGCAAAGGTCAGCCATTGGCTTGTCGTGACAGAAAAGACGGGGAAGAAAACTTCTCCCATCTTTCCACATGGTGTGGCCACCTCTCTTTTTCCCCTTGCCCCTCAAAACCATTGCCATTTTGGCCTGTCCTTCCTCCCCAATGAAACTCAGAAGCACTATTCTTTGGAAGCCCAGAGCAAACCCTCCCTTCTTCCGGAGAATCAGAAAACTTGCCTGGCACACCCCCTAGTGGTGGCCTAATGAATCCCCCTCAATTACTATAGGGTACAACCCCAGGGGTTTCTCAAAGTGTGTTCCATTGGACCCCAGTTCTGTAGGAAAATAGCAGTGGAGAAAAGGATTTTATGCTTAAGTCAGATTTGAAAATACTGGGATAACTAAAATTAATCAGTTTGCATAATTGGAGAACTCCTACAAGTCTTTAATATGCTGATGAACATTGTGAATCTCCAAGATAAGACATTCAGCATTCAGTAGATCCCAGATTTACTTGACTAAACTTTGGGGAAATAACAGGATAGCTACCATTTACTGAGTGTGTACTGTCAGTCACAGTATTCCCCTTTATAGATGGAGAAATGGATGCTCAAAGAGGTGAAATAACTTGTTTCGGTTAGGTTTATATGACACCAAAGTCCATGTTCTTAACCGTTACAAGATCGTGGCTTGCTTTGCTCCACAATGTTATTCTGCAAATTCCACTTACGCACATCACTCGTCTAGTTCCTTGTGTTACCAGTCATGCAGTACTGCAGCTCGCCTCTCCAGGAGACAGGAAAAGCAGGGAGCTGCAGGGGATGTAGACGGCTCCCTCACTGCCCTTGGGAAGCTTCTGGTTTCAATGGCAACAGACAGTCAGTGTCTCAATGCCACAAACAAAATCTTTCTAGAAATTCTCAGCAAAGGGGACATGATAGGGCACTATGTCAGAGACCCAGACACATATTTTCCAGTGATATTATAGAAAATACAATAGGCTACTTTTTTATTCCTTCTAGGAGAAGCTTGATGTCTTTTCAGTCATATATTTGTTTGTCTGGTTTTATAAGCAATAGGATATTCTTCATGGATATCTGTTTCTTCATCTGTTGAAAAAATAGTGATCATAATACCCACCTCACATTTGTTAAGTTGAGTTTAAGTGCATAACATGTTAAAAAGCTTACCTTTGACAGCATAGGTTGTTTGGATGTTTTTTTTATTTTTTATTTTTAATTTTTTATTTCATTTCAAGTAACGGAAGCCCAAAGATTTATTGACTCCAACTGAAAAGTTTAGGCTCCAGGCACAACTGGATTCAGGGGCTCATTAAAACTACGTGCATGGTACCGGTATTTTTAGAGAAAGGAAATAGAATACAGAGCTATTTCTTGGTCCCTCATCCTGGTTGACACAGACAGATACTGCAAATAATTCCTTGGATTAGGAGTTCACCTGAACCCCCACCTCCAACACTGGCTGTCCAGCTATCCTCCTTAAATATCTCTGTAAAGACGTGATTTTTCCATCTGTACAAATAGGCATGCTACTCCTCCTTTTCCACTTCAGAGGAAGCTGGAAGAGGCTGCAAAGCTTTGGGAAGTATTTGCCCTTAGAGGATGAGATTTTTGTTAATTTTTTTTTATTTTTATTTTTTGGCTATTAATGTTCATAAAGACAGCACTTTACACTGGCAAAGCATTTTCCAAGTATTTATTTATTTATTTACAAATTTATCATTTAAAATTCCATAATTAGCCTGGCAGAACATATACTTTCAACATTACAACCACAGTTTAAAGCCAATCAATCCACAGGGGGACAGAGTGGAATATATATATATACACACATATATATATCCATATTTAAATTCACATGGTGTGCATGTGTGTGTGTGCGCAAGACACATATAAATGGCAAATAAGGAAAGTTTAAAAAAAAGACAGATAGATAGATAGTCCCAGATTTTAATACCACCCCCAAGGTAGAACAGGTGGTGAAAATATAATAAAACATGTTGCAAGGAACTTGTCATGAATTTTAAAAACAAAAACGCCTACGGACCAAATAAACTGCTCTGACACTCAGCTAAATCTGAAGTTCCCAAACTATTTTAAATGACAAAGCAGAAGTTCCCAAGAGAGGGAGTCCAACAGAAATGGTTTGAGGGCAATTGCTGCCTGAACTCATAGGGAAAAGAGCTCAGATAGACAGGCAGACACCGAGCCCACTCCCCCTTGCCAGGATGGGCCACATGCAGATGTACCCAGCCCTTGAGGCCAAATCATGTGCACAGGACCAAGGAGCCTGTTGACAAAGGCCTCTGAGAGCCTCCTGCACCCACATCCCCATCCAGTAAGTGGTTTCTCAGCAGATCCCTGGGCAAACATTTGGGACACTGACCAGAAGCTGGGCTTGCTCTTGTCAACAACCACTTCCAGGTACACCATTTGAAGGTAGGCTGGAGGCTGGAAGCTGCACAGAGACAAGAGGATGGCTCCTTTTTCATTGAGAAAGAGGTAAGGTGATTTGCCCACAATTGCAGAGCTGGAATGAAAGCCCAAGATTTCTGATTCTTTGTCCAGAGCTGTGTCTACTAGAATATGCTCATTAGGACCATCAGGGATGGGGGTTGGGGGAGGAGATGGCACTCTGCTCCCCCTACCCCAGGTTCACAAGTTCAAGTGCCTGAAGAGGTCAAGCAAGTAGAAGTAAACGTGCTCTACAAGCCAACCAGCCCGGTCCCCATTTCAGGGCAGGCAGCTGCCTCCGGACACCAGCAAATCACTGTTATGCAGAAATGACAGGGCTTCTCATTTTATAAAGTGAAGCCAGAAATCTGAATCTTTATGTGAAATGTCATAATTATTACATATCAGTTTGGTTGCCAGCCAGTAGGTGTTACCTTTTCTTTTTTTACAGCTGGCCAGTACAGGGATCCAAACCTGTGAACTTGGGGTTACAAAGCTGTTCTCTAACCAACTGACCTAACCATCCAGCCCCTGGTTGCTCACCACAAGGATAGCCACTATCAAAATTTAAATTTAAGTTTTAAAAAAATCAGAACATAAACGTTGGAGAAGATGTGGAACAGTTGGAATCCTTGTGCACCGTTGGTGAATATGTAAAAGATGCAGCTGCTTTGAAAACAATACGGCAGGTCCTCATAATCTTCAACATAGAATTACCATGTGATTCAGCAATTCCATGTCTGTGTATATGCCCAAAAGAATTAAAATCAGAGACTTAAACAGATATTTGCACACCCATGTTCATAGCAGGATGATTCACAACAGTGAAAAGGTGGAAGCAACCCAAGTGTCCATCAATGGACGAATGGATAAGCAAAACGTGGTGGATGAATACAATGGGATGTCATTCTGCCTTAAAAAGGAAGAAAATTCATGCTATAACAAGGATGAACTTTGAGGACATGATGCTGACTGAAAGAAGCCAGACACAAAAGGACAAATACTGCGTGATTCTGCTCATACAAGGTACCTGATGTAGTCAGATTCATAGAGACAGAAAGCAGAATGGTGGTTGTCAGGGGCTGGGGGAGGGGAGAATGGGGAAAGTCGTTTAATGGGTGTAGTTTCAGTTTTGCAAGAGGAAAATAGTTCTGGAGATTGGCCTCACAACAATGTGAATACACTTGACACTACTAAACTATACATTTTTAAATGGCTAAGGTGTTAAGTTAAATTTTATGTTATGTGTATTTTACCACAGTTAAAAATTAAAAACAGCAACACTGTATGAATCTAACAAACTCGTGTGCTTCAGACCACAGGGCACAAGTTTGAGAGGCCGGCTTTATTCAGGTATCCAATGCCCTTGTCCCCCCACGACCCCCGGCCCCAGGGCCAAGATGTAATCATTATCAGAGGGCCAGTCTAGAGGCACAAAGGGAGTCAGCAAACCTGAGAACGAATCCCGGCTCTGACTCTTGGTAGCAGCATGACCTCGCACAAGTCAGTTAACCTCTCTGAACCTCAGTCTTCCCATCTCTTGGGTGGGCTAATAACACCTCCCGGGCTTCCTCAGCCCTCTCGGGGCTCTGGCTCAGTGAGTGTGTGTTGGTCACTCTGTACCCCATAGCTCTTCCATTCAAAGCCATTATTTCTCTTCCCATACTGCACTGTGGTCATTTGTCACCCCATGAAACTGGGGGGCTCTTCATGGAGTAGGCTTAGCCATCTTTTCCTTCCCAGAGCGTCCAAGCATAATCAGTACTCAGTGAATCCTACTGACTCAAGCAGCTCACCAGCCAGCTCACTGAGCACTGATTATGTGCCAGGCTTTCTACTAGATGCCAAGGAGACCAACGAAAGAATCATGCTCTCAAAGAAGATGTGTCCTGGTTAAGGAAACAAGACATGCAAAATGATCAGAGACAGAGGTAAGGTTCCAAGTGTCCTAGTCTGAGCTCGAGCCTGGGGCCTCGGCCATCCCTGAGAAGCAGGTAACAGAGAGAAGACCTAGTTTCCTAGGATGCCAAGGAGACCAACGAAAGAATCATGCTCTCAAAGAAGTTGTGTCCTGGTTAAGGAAACAAGACATGCAAAATGATCAGAGACAGAGGTAAGGTTCCAAGTGTCCTAGTCTGAGCTAGAGCCTGGGGCCTCGGCCATCCCTGAGAAGCAGGTAACAGAGAGAAGACCTAGTTTCCTAGGTCTTCACAGCCTCTTCAAGCTTTTCTTGGCCCTAGAGGTAAAATCTCATCTCCCTACACAACTGCATACAGATAAGACCGTGCCGTATCCCCAGCACAGGCACCACCGTGAGTAGCAGCAGAACTGGGGCAGCTCCCGTAGATGGGTTTGGCACTGTCTTGCAAGCTGATCGCAAGGGTTACCTGGGGAAATGCAGGCCACATCACTGGGGCGTCTTCCTGCTCACGAAGCCAGGAGGGCTGAGGCTCATATATCGCCCGCTTCTCCCCAACCCGGGCCCTTGATTCTCGCTCCTGATTAAATGGACAGTTCCCTGGTCAACCAGGTCTCAAGTATGTGCTAATTCTCTAATCTGGCTTGTCCTTGGAGGTCCCCTCCCCATCCTCCTGGCCGCACCAGCTGCCTAGGGGAACACAGCTGAGAAGAGATTTGGCAATTATCCAGTTAATTCGATCAGTGAAGACAGCCAAATAAATAATCCAGGCCAAAAATGTCCAGATCAGCTGTCTACATGGATCAAATTCCACTTGCCTGACACCCCACAGGTTCAGCCCTAAAGAACGGGTTTCACTGAGAAACCCCTCCCAGTATCCCAGCATACCAGGCTGCACCAGACTTTACTGGATTCATGAGCTTAGCTACGTTTCTCTGTGACGCCATCTCCACTCCCTTCCAGAGCTCTTCCCACCCCCAGACATCTCTGCCTCATCCCTAGGGACCTGGCCGCACAGGGCTGGGGTCTTTGGCAGCTGTCGGGGGCTGGAGCATTCTTGCATCCATCCCCATCTTTGAGTATTTGAAATTCACTAAGAAGAGACTTTCAACATCTGAAATGTCTCCAAAAATTAAAGTAACACGAGGGTAATGGGAGTATGTCAGGAGCCCAAAAAGCGGAGTGGCAGGAAGGTATAGCAAAAGAGGTCTCGCTCATACCCTTACAACCGCTACCGTCCTCGAGGTGGCCCACTTCTTACCTCCCTAAACCCACCCTTTCCAGGTCTCATTGGGCTACCTCTGCCCAGAGAATAATGTACCAGCTCTTAAGCATGACAGAAGAAAACTGTCAGCTTCCAGACCACGTGCATCAACTAAGATCAAGCTCCACTATATACGAGTATCAACAAAAAATCCCAAGTCTCCAAAGCTTGAAGTCCAGGGCTTAGCTCTAACATAAACCAAATTCAGAGGCAGACAGCCCACAACCATGGAAGATGGCACCCTTAATCCTATCTTTGCCATGGTGGGCAGCAGCCTTATTTCCTGCTAACATGTTGGTTTTGGAGCCACTGTAACTACTATTTCATCTTGCAGCATAAAAGCCAACAAAGCTTCAAATTATAAGATTCTCAATAAACTTAGATTATAGGCCTCAAAGCTCCTAAGCAAAGCAGTATTTCTGTTCATATCTGTTCTGGAACTGACTAGCTCTCTTTCGCAGGACTTTGCTAGAAGTGTCAAGAAGGAGACAGCAAACCAACACTGAATTTTTCCTGCCATTTCCCCTAAAGCTACAGCCTCAGTCAACTTGTGGTTTACTTTCCTAGTAACGACAGGCAACAATTCAATCAAAGGTTCTAACAATGCACAAGGGTCACCAGCTTTCCAGTTTGCAAAATCTGAGTTCTAAATATCTACCTTCCCACATCCTCAGTCAATATCGCATTTTAAATTATGTTTCTTGCAGCAACCCCCTTCCAAGTATCAAACTCTCTATGACTTAGGATGAGGCTCAGCTGCATATAACAGAAGCTAGAACACACAAGGATTTATTCTCTCTTGTAAAAGAAGTCTGAAGTTAGCCAGAGCTGGAAGCTCCACAAAGTCATGAGAGATCTAGGTTCCTTCTATCTTTCTACTCCAACATTTCTATAGCATAAAACCCCCATCATCTAGGTCCCCTCACGATACAAGGCGATTACTGGAAATCACATGGTCAAGTCTAACTGCAAGGGGTGCTGGGATATGTGATCTCTCACCTGAGGACATTGCTGCTGTGAACACTCAAGATTCTGTTACTAAGGTGAAAGGGGTGAATGATGTTGTAGGGGACCACAGCAGTCTATGCCACGATTTGTTATCTGTTTCCATTTAAGGCTCCCCAACCAAGGCTTATCCCATATATTATTAAAATTTGCAACCCTTCAGTGCCTGGCACAATACCTCTCACAGATGAAGAGATCAACAACGTGCATTGAATAATCACTGAAATGCAGCCCTAATTTTAAAAATAAAAGTAACTGAAGAGGTTTTCCATTAGGGTCCTAACTTAGACTGGATCTCAAGGCTAATTTTCATCTAATTCAGAATACTTTCTACTATTTTGAAGATGTTTTTTCTTCTCATCTACCCTCCTTAAACCAGCCAGGGCTTCAATCGAGATATTAGAGTGTCATTTAAATTCATACAAGTCTCAAGGCTAATTTTCATCTAATTCAGAATACTTTCTACTATTTTGAAGATGTTTTTTCTCCTCATCTACCCTCCTTAAACCAGCCAGGGCTTCAATCGAGATATTAGAGTGTCATTTAAATTCATACAAGAAAAAGTGTGATCTAAGAACAATTACCTAGCTGCAAACTACAAATTAACTATGTTACTAAGCCCAGTGTTTAGTTCAGCTGACATTTTGTTCATAGCAAGACTTTCTCAATGAATGAAACGATGCTTTTATTAGCATTCTGGAGTAAGCTCCTTATCTTTTGCAGACTAGTAAAAATTGAGGAGCAGTGATTTAGAGGCTGTACCTTCAACTAGAGAATTCATGGTAAGCTATGTGAAGATGTGTCGTTGATTTTACATTAAAACAAAGACTACCCAAATATTGGAAAAGATATGTAATCACAATACAAAAGGTATTTGACTAGGTATAAAAAGGAACCAAATCTAGGTAATCTTTGCACTAGTCAGGATGGGGTAGCCATGACTTAGTCATATGTCAGAAAAATACTTAAGTGTTTTACTGAATATCAACCTAGTAAAATGCAACATTGTGATGTGATCACCAACAGAGTACATGTTACCTTACACTGCATTAACAGAAGCATTGAGTCTAGAATGGAGGAGGTGATGATCCTGCTCTACTCTGTATTAGCCAACACGCATGGAACATTGTGTCCAATTCTTGATATACCATTTACAAGGGATGTCAAGGAACTGAAACTTATACAGAGGTGAGCAACCTAAATGGTGGAAATATTCAAAATCATGTCATATACAAAGCAGTCAAAGGAAATACTGATGTTTGGCCAGGTGAAAATACTCGGAGACTATGACCTCTCTCTTTAAATATTTGAAGGGCTATTCATGTGAAGAAGAGATTAATCTTGTTCTGGAAAATGTTGAGGCATCGAACCAGGACCAATGGGTGGGAGGTATAGAATGAAAGATTTTGGCTCAAAATCAGTAAGAAATTTTGACAACCAAAACTGTGTGAAGATAGAGCAGCCTGTCTTGAGTTATGAACTCAGCCCCTGGAGGGATTAATACTCGGGGCGGACAGCTTCCCAGAAAGAGGTATAGGGCAGCCTCAAAGCCCGGATGACAGTTGGACTAAAACCTGAAAGGTCATTTCTGTCCTGCAACTCTGTGACATCTGCTCTACAGCAACATCTGAATAGTCACTCCTTTTTTGACTATATGACTTTACAGCTCACAGGGCCCTTTCCCATTCATTGTCTTTATTGAGTCTCACAGCTCTTTGGGGTAGGCCGAGTGGATTACAGATGAGAAAATGTCATCCAGCTAAGCATCCAAGTTAGGATCTAGTCAAGTTTGCCCGATCCCTAGTCCAACCCTCCATGGTGGGGAAACACCATCAGAAACCTCCCCTCTTAACAAGAGATTGACAAGCAGGGAGAGACCCCCACACAGAGGACAGCTGCATAGGAGCACATTAGCTCCTGGTGTCTTGTCCAGCCTTCTCCAGGTGATGTTCCTATTCTCAGAGGTTCATTCCCTACCTTACGGACCTCAGCACTAGACAGGTGTCTGCAAACTACAAAATCTGGTCTGCCAAATCTGGTCTGCCGTCTGTGTACATAAAGTTTTACTGGAACATAGCCTTGCCCATTCATTACATATTGTCTATGGCTGTTTACCTGCTACAAAAGACAGAGTCCAGTAGTTGGGATAAAGGGCATATGGTCCACAAAACCTAAAATATTTGCTGTCTGGCCCTTTACAGAAAAAGTTTGCAGACCTCTGCCCTAGGACATCACCATGGAATGTGGATAGTAGTTCATGTTCTCTATTATAATAAAAAAAAAAAATTAGAAAAATCCTGCAGGACTGGGAACCCAATCCAGGAAGCAAAATTTCTTTCACAACCATTTCCTAATGCAAGAGAAAAGGCCGCAAGTCTTTTACAGACCAGAAGTTTTTATCTTTTGTCTCTGGGTTCTGGTATACCA
>NW_007729561.1:90500-92171 GCF_000696425.1 Galeopterus variegatus
AAAAAAAAAAATTAGAAAAATCCTGCAGGACTGGGAACCCAATCCAGGAAGCAAAATTTCTTTCACAACCATTTCCTAATGCAAGAGAAAAGGCCGCAAGTCTTTTACAGACCAGAAGTTTTTATCTTTTGTCTCTGGGTTCTGGTATACCACTGCCGTAGGGAACAGCTCTTAGGACTATTTAAAATACATATAATAACCCGATTGTTCCATCATCGTGTCTATTTTTAATAAGCACAGACAATGCACTACAGCATAGTTATGGAAAAGAGCAATGTAATTCTATGAATCAATATTAGGACCTAATTAGCCACTGATTCCAGGTTGATAACAGCTTATCATACTTTTCAGCCCAAAGAAAGCTCAGGTAGAAGGGAGAAAGAGAGAGAGAGAAGAAAGAAGAGGTAATAAATAGCTAATTATGATAAACTGGTTTCCTTGGTAACTCTGTTTATAACTGCAATGATGTTGCCACATTTTTAATGATAAATACAAAAGTTTGATGTGATATTATATAATGCACACTGTCTTAATGCTGGTTCTACTCCAGCAAAGGTGAAACTTTGTAAAATTTTGTGAGGCTAGGAAAATTAGAAAAGCTTTCTCTAGCCCCCACCCCAAAGATCTGTTATTAGTTTACTCTCTGGGTTCCAAAGGGTTCATAATATGGAAACAGATATTTATAGTGTTCGGTGAATCCTTTGTGCCCATTCAGCCCTTAGACTTTTTTTTTAACATATATAAACATTTTATTTTAATAANTTAAGACACCTAAACAAAAATCAGTATAATGCTAGGAGTAAATCAACAGCTTTCAATAATAACTCTAAATGGAAAGGGAGTAAATTCCCCATTCAAAAGACACAGACTGACTGACTGGATTAAAAAGATGGGCCCAACAATATGCTGTCTCCAAGAGACAGACTTGAGCTGTAAAGACACACATAGACTAAGATTGAAAGGATGGAAAAAAATATATCATGCAAATAGAAATGAAAAACGAGCTGGAGTAGCTATTCTTATATCAGATAAAATAGACCTTAAAGCAAAAACCATTAAAAGAGATAAAGATGGCAATATATAAGGATAAAAGGATCCATGCATCAAGAAGACATAACAATCATAAATATATACACACCTAATGTCAGAGCAGGCAGATTTAAAAGGAAACACTATTAGATCTAAAGAAAGAAATAGACACTAATGCCATAATAGTGAGGGACCTGAACACCCCACTCTCATCATTGGACAGATCATCTAGGCAAAAAATCAACAGAGAAAGACAAGATCTAAACAACACTTTAGACCAATTGGATTTGGCAAATATCTACAGAATATTCCACCCAACAAACTCAGAATATTCATTCTTCTTATCAGCACATGGAACATTCTCCAGGATAGACCACATGTTAGGTCACAAAGCAAGTCCTAACAAATTCAAAAAAATTTGAATTCTTCCATGTATTTTTTCTGATCACAATGGACTAAAATTAGAAATCAATAATAAATGAAACTCTGAAAACTATACAAACTCATGGAAATTAAACAACATTCTACTTAATGACATGTGAATCCAAGAAGAAATTAAACAGGAAATCAAAAAACTTCTTGAAACTAATGAAAATAATGACACATCACACCAAAACCTGTGGGATACTGCAAAAGCAGTTT
>NW_007729561.1:93098-93600 GCF_000696425.1 Galeopterus variegatus
AAAAAGTTGGTTTTTTGAAAAGATAAATAAAATTGTCAAACCTTTTGCAAGGCTAACCAAGACAAGAAGAGAGAAGACCCAAATAACAAAAATTAGAAATGAAAAAGGTGATATTACAACTGACACCTCAGAAATACAAGAAATCATTAGAGACTACTATAAACATCTACATGCCAACAAATTTGAAAATCTTGAGGAAATGGATAAATTTCTGGATGCATACAAGCTACCAAAACTGAGGCAAGAAGATATAGAAAATCTGAACAGACCAATAACAATAAAAGAGATTGAAGCTGTTATCAGAAGGCTCCCAACAAAGAAAAGCCCAGGACCGGATGGGTTCACTGAAGAGTTCTACCAAATCTTCAAAGAGGAGCTGATACCAATTCTCTAAAAACTGTTCCAAAAGATTGAAACAGAGGCCATTCTCCCAAACTCATCCTATGAAGCAAACATCACCCTGATACCAAAACCAGACAAAGATGCATCAAAAATAGAAAAC
>NW_007729561.1:93610-94810 GCF_000696425.1 Galeopterus variegatus
AATTACAAATAAAGGTGCTATTGAATTCTTCCAAACATTTAAAGAGGAATTGACACCAATTCTCTACAAACTATTCCAAAAGATTGAAACAGAGGCAATTCTCCCAAACTCATTCGATGAAGCAAACATCACCCTTATATCAAAACCAGATAAAAATACAACAAAAAAAGAAAACTACAAACCAATATCCTTGATGAATATAGATGCAAAAATCCTCAATAAAATACTAGCTAACAGAATACAGCAACACATATGCAAAATTATACACCATGATCAAGTGGGATTCATCCCAGGGATGCAAGGTTGGTTCAACATATGCAAATCAATAAATGTGATACAGCATATCAATAAAATCAAACACAAGAACTATATGATCGTCTCTATAGATGCTGAAAGAGCATTTGATAAAATTCAACACTCATTCATGATAAAGACTCTCTACAAGTTAGGTATAGATGGAAAGTATCTCAACATAATTAAAGCCATATATGATAAACCCACTGCCAATATCATCCTTTCAGCTTTTCCCTTAACAACAGGAACTAGACAAGGATGCCCACTCTCACCACTCCTATTCAACATAGTGTTGGAAGTACTAGCCAGAGCAATCAGAGAAGAGAAGGAAATAAATGGCATCCAGATTGGAAAGGATGAAGGCAAGCTGTCTCTTTCTGCAGATGACATGATCCTATCTATTGAACAGCCTAAAGCTTCTATAAAAAAAACTCCTTGAGTTGATAAACGATTTCAGCAAAGTTACAGGTTACAAAATCAACACACAAAAATCAGTAGCATTTCTATACACCACCAGTGAGCATGCAGAAAAAGAAATCAAGAAAGCTAGCCCAGGCTGACCCTGTGGCTCACTTGGGAGAGTGTGGCACTGGGAGCACAGCGGGCTGGAGCACCAAGGCCACAGGTTCGGATCCTTTATAGGGATGGCCGGTGCACTCACTGGCTGAGCATGGTGCAGGCGACACCAAGCCAAGGGTTATGATCCCCTTACTGGTCACACACACACACACAAAAAGAAAGCTAGCCCATTTACAATAGCTACCGAAAAAATAAAATATTTAGGAATAAAACTGACCAAGGATGTGAAAAATCTTTATGAAGAGGACTACAAACCACTGTTGAGGGAAATTAAAGAGGACACAAGAAGATGGAAAGATATCCCATGCTCTTTGATTGGAAGAATTA
>NW_007729561.1:95868-98531 GCF_000696425.1 Galeopterus variegatus
AAAAGCACAGGCAACTAAAGGTAAAATAAACAAATAGGATTATATCAAACTAAAAAGCTTCCACACAGCAAAAGAAACAATCAACAGAATAAAAAAATGACCAACAGAGCAGGAGAAAATATTTGCTAAATATATATCTGACAAAGGATTAATATCCAGAATATACAAGGAACTCAAACAACTTTACAACAAAAAAAATAATAACCCAATTAAAAAATGGGCAAAGGAGCTGAACAGACATTTCTCGAAGGAAGATATATGAATGGCCAACAGACACATGAAAAAGTGCTCAATATCACTCAACATCCAGGAAATGCAAATCAAAACCACACTGTGATACCATCTCACTCCAGTTAGGACAGCTAACATCCAAAAGACTGAGAACGATAAGTGCTGGAGAGGTTTCAGAGAAAAAGGAACTCTCATCCACTGTTGGTGGGGCTGCAAAATGGTGCAGCCCTTATGGAAAATGATATGGAGGTTCCTCAAACAATTACAGATAGATCTACTATATGACCCAGCTATTCCCCTGTTGGAAATATACCCAGAAGAATGGAAATCATCATGCCAAAAGGAGACCTGTACACCTATGTTTATTGCAGCTCTATATACAATAGCCAAGAGTTGGAACCAGCCCAAATGTCCATCATCAGATGAGTGGATAAGGAAACTGTGCTACGTCTACAAAACAGAATACTACTCTGCTATAAAAAAGAACAAAATACTACCATTTGCAACAACATGGATGGACTTAGAGAAAATTATATTAAGTGAAACAAGTCAAGCACAGAAAGAGAAATATCACATGTTCTCACTTATTTGTGGGAGCTAAAAATTAATAAATAAATAAACACCCAAACAAATAAAGGGTGGGGGAAGAAGAGAGAATAACAACAAAAGCTCCTTGAACTATTTAAGCCAAGTGCATAGATATGATGTGGCAGGGGGAGAGAAGGGGGTGGAGAGGAACAGGTAAAGGGGCATGAAAATCTAGTACAATGTATTTTGAGAAGTAAAATAAAATTAAATTAAATTTAAAAAATAATAATAAATAATTTTTTTAAAAAATAAAATAAAATTTAAAAAATAAATTAATTAAAATAAATTAAACAGAGTTTTAACAATTAAATTTATAGCAATACAGCCTTTAGAAATACATAAATTCTTCATTTTACAATAATACTTGCCCTTTTCAAATTTGTCATGATCTGTCACAGATTTAAAATACAAGGCACCTAGTGCTATAAAAGGATAATACAGTATATGTATGTAAGTGAACCAGATCTTTTCTCAAATATTTATTCTTTTTAAAATCCCACCAAATTTGCATGAATGTACTTGTTGCATAAATTAAACATTTTCTTCTGTGTGATTATTTTGCAATATTCTACAAAACTCAAAAGTATAATCTGTACCTATTCCAGGCAGCTTATTTTAGCATTTTGCCAGTTAGAAACAGTGATCTATATACTTAAATTATTTTTTGAAGATATTTTCATAATATAGTTCAGCATTTATCAAATATGAGAAAATAAAGTCTCAAGAACATTAGAATTTTATTCCTTGTTTAGTTCAAACAATTTCATCAGCTGAATTCCTTGAGTGTGAAAGGTCCTTTAGATGGACTGTGGATTAGAACTTCCTATAACTGTAGTGATATGTACACAGCTACATAGCTAAGTACTTCATTATGAAAATGAAGAAGACAGATATGAGGAAAATATATTTTAGAGTTTCAAAGAACTGAAACTGTTATTTTTCAGACTACACACTGAATCATTTTTCTACAAAAACTTGCCAGAGATTTGTCTCTTCTCTGTATAATGTTCCATTATTGAACTGAGCTACAGGCAACAGCTAACTAGCTCCATCCTCCTGAGAAACACCATGCATAGGAATGAAACTCTCACATTGTTCACCATCTTCTGGAATTCTCTGAATTCAATGTCTTCTGCATATAAAGGCAAAAATTCTTCTGATTCCCACCATCACAGGATCCCAATTATTATAATGGCATAGGAGGGTTACAATAAAAAATGAAAAAAATACAGGGATAGCACCTGCAAAAACTAACCAAGAAAACTGCATCTTTTGCATACACATGTCAGCTGTTACAGACAGAGGAACTGTAAGGCTTAATGCATGTGTGCCTATCAATGATGAGGTAAGAAAGCAGCCCCACAACCACAGGAACTCTGAGAGAACGGTTTCAATAAGGCCATTAATGATAATGCATATTAATGCTACCTTACCAGGAAACTCAAAGTCCTCAAATCCAGTATAATGAAGTAAAAAGAAACCTGGCCATAAGAGCAGCAGATTAAGCAGACCTACAAAACCAAAAAACATTGGAATATCCAACTTTTCTCTATTTACTCTTCTCTTAATCATAACAATATAGACAGCATAGACTATGGCTCCAACAAGAGACCAAATGGAACCTATTTTACCTCTTCCGGCAGATTTTTCAGACCCTGACAGGTTTACCAGCACAACATCTCCAATGCTTAAAATTAAAGCTAATAGTTAAGAAAGGGTAAATGTATTTCCACTGTTACTTGGAAACACTGCAGCAAGGATTAAGGTAAAAAGTCCAGAAAAATTGAAGACAAAATATTAACTATAGCAACTTGTGTGTCTGAAAGTGCTTCTTGATATGACAA
>NW_007729561.1:98666-100277 GCF_000696425.1 Galeopterus variegatus
TTGAAGACAAAATATTAACTATAGCAACTTGTGTGTCTGAAAGTGCTTCTTGATATGACAAATTTGCCAAAAACCACACAAAGTAAAGAAAAGCTGATTTTTGCTATGTGAGTTGCAGTCAGTTTCCCCACAGTTTCCAGTATGGATTCTCAGTTCCTTCACAGTAGGATAAGACATGCTAGACAATTTTGCTTCCAATGCATGGCTTGATGGAAGGAGTTGAATCTCCTTGATATTACTGAAACTTACACAAAACTTTTTGGGAGTTTTTTCAGTATCATTGTTTGTGCTCTCGGTTTTCTCACTTGGAAGATCATGAAATTTCACAGGAACATACAGAGGTTTACTCAAAGAACTATTCATAGTTGTATCTGTTGTGCAAGCAGCAAAGTAACCTTCGGCATCTGCAAAAAAATAGCAGCATGCTTTCCTCGAAATCCTCTTGTACATTGTTGCTTCCACGGCTTCCAAATAATAAAGCCTAAAAGGTACAGAACAAACACAGATGTTTTTGCAAAGGTGCTGAAGAATGGTTTGTTGTACTGAGTAAAAACACACAAAGTACATTCTGAGGAAGCCACCCATATCACATGAACAAGTAAAAGAATAACAAACCCAAGAGCCTGCACTGAGTGAAACCACTGTTCTGGGAATTCATTCGGTTCATGACAAATACATACACCATTTGCAGTCTTGTTTTAAGGGCCTTTCTGAGATCTTCAAGAACAATGCCTGAAAACTTGGCAGATCTCAGTCTAAAAGGAGGTGAAAAACTCAGGGTCCCTGCTCAGGGCCTTCTTCTTAGTGGGAATGCTCTAGAGTCCCATGGTGATGCAGGCAATCAGATTCTGGGTCAGCAGCATCTGGCACGGGCCTCAGGCTGCTTCTACTCATGGCAGAAAGTGGCAAGGAGCCGGAAGGTACAAGCAGATCACATGGCAAGAGGAAGCAAGAGAGCAGCCCTTAGATTTTTAGTTACAGCATTTCCTCTTTCCCAGCTGGGTGCCCCATGGTCATCTCTTTGACCAGACCTGTAGTTTGTGGAGGGGCATGCAGTGAGCAGTGCAGAAAAGAGGGGCCCCTCTACTAGCTGTCACCCCTCAGAGTCAACCCTGAGATCACCAAATCGTCTTATCACATCCATTCCCAACTCTGCTCTTTGAGGGGTGTCTGTATCCCAATTTGTGAGAATAACATTTTGGTTGAAATATTTGGCTCCAATGTCAGATATTGTAGGTTGAACCACTAAACCAGGAGCTGGCAAACTATGTGCAAATCCAGCCCACTGCCTGTTTTTGTAAATAAAGTTTTATTGAAACATAGCCACACCTATTTATTTACATATTGTCTGTGGTTAATTTTTGTGCTTCAACAGCAGAGTTGAAGAGGCATGACAGAGTCTGTACAGCCCACAAAGCCTAAAATATTTACTATTTGGCCCTTTGCAGGAAAGGTTTGACAATCTCTGCACTAAGCCATATTTGGGCCCACCTATGCATTGATTTCCCCTGCTATAGAGGCCAGAAAGCAAAACACTCAACTTCAGCCTCCTTTATAGCTAGAGTAAGCAATGTGAAGCCATCTGGCAATGAAATGTAGGTAGAAGTCCCA
>NW_007729561.1:101707-103229 GCF_000696425.1 Galeopterus variegatus
TTAGCCAGAATTTTCCAGAGAAACAGAACCAATAGGATGGAAAGAGAAACAGAGGGAGAGAGAGAGAGATTATATGGAATTGGCTCACACAATTATGGAGGCTGGCAAGTCCCAAATCAGCAGGATGGGCCAGCAGGCTAGGACCCATGGAGAGCCCATGTTGCAGTTCAAGTCCAAAAGCAGGCTGCTGTAGAATTCCATCTTTCTTAGGGGAAGTCAATCTTTTTGTAATATTAAGGCCTTCAACTGATTAGATGAGGCCCACCACCTCATAAAGGGCAATCTGCTTCACTCACAGTCCACTGATTTCAATATTGATCTTGTATATAAAAACACCTACACAGAAACACCCAGAATAATGTCTGACCACATATCTAGGCACTGTGGCTCAGCCAAGTTGACACATGAAATTAATCAACATAAGCCAGTTGTACCCACCAGGACTTAATCACATACGTGTCCTTTTTATCCATCTGCAGACCTCATGTTCATCTATGGCATGGCAGTTCAGTATAGTTGGAAAGAGTGCAGACTGGTGCCAGAATGCCTGGGACCTATCATACTTAGCTGTGTGGCTTTGAGTAACTTACTCCACTTCTCTGTGCCTCAGTTTCTTTGTCTATAAAAGGGAGATAGTAATAGTACCTGTCTCACAGAGTTGCTATAGAGTAAGTGAGTCAAAGCACTTAGAATGGCGCCTAGCGGATGGTAGTGTACCTAGGCCCACTTTACAGCTGGAGACGTGAAGACATCAGACAGCTCCAGAGTCGTATAGTAAAGAAAGAATGTGCAAAATTTCTCTTAACTCTCTGTGATGTTCTTCTAAGCACAGCATAAACCCCTCACTGCCATATTCCATTGAGAGTCGGAAACCTCCAGCAAACATCTGGATGCCCAGCTCCATCCTCCCCTCTGCACAAATGGCCTCCTTGAGCAGGTTCCAGTTCTCACACTTGATCTCTCTCTGATCCAGGCCGAGTACTTTGGCATACAAGAAGCCAGAGGTGAAGGATCTACACAAAAGAAAAAAANTCAGAACCTAATAAGTTGAATGATGATGCAAGAGGCAGAGTGGAGTCTGGATTAAAAGATAAAGAGAGATTAAGTGACCAGCTGAGCTACAAGGTCCAGGGTTTGATCCCTGTACCAGCTAGCTGCCAAAAAAAAAAAAATAAAATAAGCTGACCAACTGTGGAAACACAGCTATGCCTCTGCTTGACTAGAAAGTCAAGGAATGAACTCTAAGTCCCAGAGGTGGGGCCACTGGTAAATGTAGCTCAACACTGTAATGAACTGGTGAGGATGTTATGAAGCCATGTATTAGCCAGAATTTTCCAGAGAAACAGAACCAATAGGATGGAAAGAGAAACAGAGGGAGAGAAAGAGAG
Organism: Galeopterus variegatus; assembly: GCF_000696425.1. Classification (NCBI taxonomy): domain Eukaryota; kingdom Metazoa; phylum Chordata; class Mammalia; order Dermoptera; family Cynocephalidae; genus Galeopterus; species Galeopterus variegatus. The sequence goes on from NW_007729561.1 coordinate 103,096, forward strand.
ATTATATGGAATTGGCTCACACAATTATGGAGGCTGGCAAGTCCCAAATCAGCAGGATGGGCCAGCAGGCTAGGACCCATGGAGAGCCCATGTTGCAGTTCAAGTCCAAAAGCAGGCTGCTGTAGAATTCCATC
>NW_007729561.1:104722-107292 GCF_000696425.1 Galeopterus variegatus
AAAAAAAGGTTTAAAAACTTTTGCCATCTGTCAGTCATTTTGGTGCAAGTCTCAAACACACACACAGAGGCACTCATTCATGCATCCAGACACACTGCAGAGGGAAATCCCTTGCCTGCCCTGCAACAGACACACCCACACTCACGAATGCGTTTTTTTGTTGATTTGTTTTTAAGAGTAACAAAGCAGCCACAAAGACCCCAGCTTGCAACAGAGGAAAAAAATGCCCTGTCCAAGTTTTCATCACAGACATGGTCTCATTCCTGGAGCTGTGTGTCTTTGTAGACTGGGGGCATCCTATGTGTGTGGCTGAATGAGTAACAAGAAAGACACAATTATTAATAACCACCACCTAGTGGTTATTCCTTGTGCCGGGCTGCGCCCTTCACTGCCATCCCATGGAAGCCAGGAGGAGCCTGGGAGGAGTATGCTGGCACCCCAGGAGCCAGCCAGGTTTTTCTGGACTTCAGCCTAAATCCTGAGCCTTGTTCACCCTTCTCCCCAACATGGTCTTACCTGCAAATGGAGCCAACCGCGATGTGGACCATCTGAATGTTGGAGAAATAATTCAAAGTGCAAGCCCTATAGAGGTAACTGAATGGCAGCTTCTTTGATCCCCACAACTTAAGTCAGACAAGGGAAGGCCCTGGTAGAGTAGAAGGTCACTTTGGTCAGACAAGGAGCCAGAGGCCTACTTTCTAGCCCTGGCCCAGCCCTACTGGCTGCCAGACCTTGGGTGCATCACCTGCCTTCTCCAGGTCTGATGTTTCACTGCCAAAATGAGAAGTGTGGATGGGTCCATCTCTAAGATGCTTTCCAGTTCCTTATTTTGTGATTCTGCAATCCACAGAACTCATCTCCAATTTGCCAGTCATTCCAATATCCTGCCCCCTTCCATCCTGCCCCCTTCCATCCTTCTCAGTACATCAAGAGAGGCTCAGAACCAGCTCAACCGTGTAGCAGGCTCAGGGCTCTGAACGTACTTAGCAGGGAGGAGACCCAGTGAGTGTGCAGCACTCAGGGAGCAGCGAGGAAAGATGTTTCTCCTCAACAAGGGCTCTCAGCAAGCACAAGGGCTCAGCCTTCAAACAGTTGTCTCCTCCAAATCACCTGGGAAGCTGATGTAAATATGTGTATTCCTGGATTTCCCTGGGTCTGAAGCCAAGGAATCTGAATTTTAAACAGTGTCCCGGGTGATCCTAACACGGGAGATCTGCAGATGATAAGCTGGGAATACTGGAGAGAGATGTTCCTTACCCTCTCAGCCTCTGGTCCTGGTCCCTGCTTTCTGCCCGTCCTTGTCCTGTTGCCCAAAATAGCCCTGGTGACCACAGTCAGAGTTGCCCACAGGCACAGAAAAATGGTCAAGGTGCCATGCCCAGGGCCAAGATTCAAGATATTGGGTCACAGATGGGCACAGAAAGCAGCTCCATTCCTAAAAACAGGTTTTGAGAACATCTTCCCCAGGCTCTGAGTCAGTATATAGGGAGTTCCTGAAAGCAGGTCACCCAGGTTGTCAGTAAACATGGGGACAGCAGCTGCTGGTGTAGTAATGGAGGGAGAGAAGGAAGCGCACATGACTGTGATGTCATCCAGGGGCAGATTTTACCTGGGGGCACTGAAATGGATGAGTGACCTTTGAAAGCTCCATTCAACCTCTGGATCACTGACGCTGAATGAACCAGACTCTGTTAATAAGGCAGGAAAAAGAAAATATCCAGCATTTCTACAGAAGCCTGTAATAACTCCCAGAGCACCTACACCACCTTTTATCCTACGCATCACTCTCAGTGCTGACTAACTGCTGGCTGTGGGCTTCTGCAATGGACTGCAAGCTCGCAGGACTCAGCACCCTTGTCTATCTCGTCCACTGCTCCATCCCCAGCTCCTGGACCAGTGTCCAGACACAGTACGGACTGACCCATATTGAAGATTCACTATGTTCAGGCTCTGTTCTAAATGCCTTACTCATATCACACCATTTAATTCTCATAACAACTGTTTGAGGTAGGTACCACTATAATACCCATCTTACACGTGAGCAAACTGAAGCAGAAGGAGGCTAAATAACTGTGCAGGATCACACAGCTAGTAAGTGGCAGAGCCAGCGGTGAACCCAGGCATCCTGGCTCTCAGGGCCTCTGCTCTTAAGTACTAGTCCATGCTGGCACATAATAGGTACCCTATAAAATATCTGTTGCATTGAAAACATCTCGGAGGTGTTGCTGCTGAGTTAAACTGAGAGTTATATAGAAGACCAAGCAAGATAACGTAAACAAAAAAGTAGCCAAGTATAAAATAAGCTGAAATCCGTGTTTTCTGCAAGTGACAATTAATTAGAGTTTAGGTAATTAAAGCTTTTATGTTTTTTTCCAAAATATGATACATGCATTTATGCAAATCTACTCCAGAATGTAATTTTTGCAAAATGCTATTTAACTCACTTCTCACAAAAAATGACTTCTGAGTCTCCCTGAGGAGTGAGAATCTCAGATGTGGGCACCCCGTCAATTGCTCCATCCCTGTAGTGCTTCTGAACAGTCCCCCCAGCTCCTGACAAGTGGCTAGAA
>NW_007729561.1:107945-113636 GCF_000696425.1 Galeopterus variegatus
AATTGCTCCATCCCTGTAGTGCTTCTGAACAGTCCCCCCAGCTCCTGACAAGTGGCTAGAATGGGCCCTGCCAGCTGTCCTGGAAATAATGTTCACCCAGACGTCCTGCCCGGACTCTTCCACTAGCCCCTCGCTGCTCTGTTCTGACCTCTTCTCTCGCCACGGCTGCCTTTACTGTTCATTCCAGCCCAACTTGACTCATCAGAATAAAAACACCTGCTGGGGAAAGAGGAGACAAGGTGATCTTCTCCAGCAGTGGCAGGTGGGCAGTTATGAGGTTTCGGTGGGTTCATGTGCATGGAAGGGCTCTAATTCCTGAGCCTACAGACGTGCAGGGGATCGCTACTGGGGTCACCTGCTGGAACTCAGATGGCTCAGGTAGATAAGGGTGGCAAGGTTACTGAGCAGTCACAGTGTCAGGTGAAGCTAAGGAGACCACTCTGACCTTCCAACCAGCCCTTGAGGGAGGTCCTATTAGCTTCTGTTTTACAGATGAGGAAACTGAGGCCCACGGTATTTTGGCAACAGGCCCAACATAGGAATAAACCCAACAGGTAAGGGTCCCTTAACCAATGTACTAGACTGTATCCTTAGACTGCTGAAAGGGTGACACACCAGAGCTCCACGGGATGTCTGCTGGTCCACAGGAGGAAGGATTCTGGCAGCGAGGGACCCTGAGCAGCACCTAAACAAGGGTCTTCTTAGCTGGCCCTCCGTGACTCTGCTCCTGCTGTTCCCTCTGCCCAGAGATCTTTCCATCGCATTTTCCCATATCTCCGAACTCAACATACGGAGGAACAGTACCTCCTTCTAAATTTCCATGACTGTTCTTTCTGTCCTTTTCTCATGGTGACTTCGCTTTCTACACATTACAAAAAGTGGCTTGCACTAGTGTCTCATCTTCCCTACAAGATGGCAGCTGGTTTGTATGCCCGACCCATGATAAGAGCTCAACACTGAGAGGTGCCAATACCTCCACCGGCTGAAAGAAACACTGAAGGCGACCTCCTGGGTAGGAAGAGTCAGAACAGACTTGCCACTTCACTTTGCTTCATTTCACAGCCACAGAATGCACCTTGCATGCAGATCAGACACCTGGACCCAAGTCCCTCGGAAGGAAAACGGAGTGACAGTGAAGAGGTGGGTGCAGGAGCCGGATGTCCCGGTGAGAAGCACTGTTCCAATACTCACGAGCTGGGGAACCCGAGGTAAGTTACTCACTCCTCTTGGCTGCCTCATCTCTCACATTAGAACGATATTACTAGAACCTACATCAGAGAATGAATCAAACGAGCTAATCTATGTTGGGGCTGGAACAGCGCTTGGCACATTTAAGTGAGATATGTGTAGCTGATTTTATAAGTATGAATGGGCGAGCACCATCGGGGAAGCACACCAAAGCATCTGTCTTCAACAGATACTCAGTGAACACTGGACAGCAACCCTGTGCCGAGCATTGCTCAAGACACTGAGAGTAACAAGATGAAGATCCTTATCCTGCTGAACTTACATCCTAGCAGGAGGAGACAGACAATGAACATAAGAAATTAGTAAATGCTACGGAACGACAGAGCACATTCTTTACTTTAGAAGTTCCAGCAGTGTCGTCTCATAAGTGCCTGAGGACAGCCTTCCATCTCACACTGCTCTGGTTTCCTCGGTGCACTCACTTGGGGTCTTGAAGGGTACTTGGCAAATGTAAATCGACTGGCTGATTTTTCAGTAGACAGCATACATTCCCAGCAGTGCATACCATGCACACCTTGTCAATGCTGCAAGTGTGTTGATCTTAGATGGAAGCGTCCAGAAGTCCACAACTGCATTTGCCTATGTCCATTTGAGCTCAGGGACCAGCTCCAGGTTAGCTTGTTGCTGTTAATGTTGATGTGATGACGATGGCGATGATGAAGTCATCCGAGTCTCTTTAATCACCCGGGTGTGCTTTCTTTTTCTGATACTGGCACCAAGGGATGGATGTGAGGATGAGAATTAAGCTCAGACGTGGAGTCAAACCCAGGATGAAGTTCAGGTCGACAGTCACTAAAGGTTTTCTTGCCCATTCTCAGAAATTATAAGAGCCCCCTTCCAACTGCACAGCTTCAAAGAGCCTATCCTCACAGGATGAGTTTCCTTTAGCTTCTATGATTATTTCATCTAATTTCTTGAGAAAAAGACCTTTCCTCTTCTTGCCTCCTACAACATTTTGGCCCCCTGAGCATCTCTGTATTCCCAGAGCCCCAGTCTTACCACCAGGACCCATCCCATAATCTATAAAATACAGAGGATACATTTTAAAGAGGAACATATTTTATTTTTTCATCATTTTCATGTTTCCACTAATAATTTGTACTTAGTGCTCTATATGCAGCTTTTATAATATTTTATTGTTAAGGACAGTTTTCTTATTTCATGGTAACAGTAGAGTGTTACAGGAAACCAAAGCTCACTTTGCACCACTTCTACGCACATTCTGTTTTGCTCATCGATGAACACATTGTTCATTACACTGAAAATTCTTCATGCACCTGCAGGGGGGAAAAAAAGGTATGAAAGGAGGGAAGGAGGGAGGGAGGAAGAAATTGATGTTTAAGACTGAAGTAATTTCAACAAATTCGGAGCTGATTCTTGACTTGCTTCTTTCCTCCATAATCTTTCCCCAGAAACTCTATTGCCCAGCCCACAATGGAAAACCACCAAAGTCTTCATTAAAAAATCCTGAAGTGTCTTACTGCTGCCTCCAGCCTGGGGCAGTATTTGATATTAATAAATAGAATGCTTACCGTGCCAATATCTACATTTGGTTCACTTCTCCCTAAGAAGGTGGGTAAATACTTAAATCACATCTGCATGGCTAAGAGGACTCACAAAGGTGATGCCCCCTCCCAAAATAGGAGAGAAAACTCTTTGCCAAAGATCTATCTCTCCTTCCACCATCAGAGTTCTAGAAGCCATCCCTGGAAGTTTTAGAAGAGTCGTTTTGTAATAGTCTCCAGGTATCAAGACTTCAGAGATCCTGCAATCCTTTCACTCAGCACCATGCCACACAGCCCAAGTGTCATGACTGTGTCACTCAATTCTAGGCACTTGACAACACCATGCAAAATGACAACACCTACCAGAGCACTACTGCATTCACACAGCCATTATCAAAAACCTTACAGAGTCTGTTTATATTTTAGCCAGTTGCCACTTTTCAAGGCAAAGAATCACACAGACCCTCTCTGCCAAAGAAATCATACCTTCTTTGCACTGGCTCCAAAGATACCTTCATTGGATTCAAAAAAATTCTGCGTATTTGCAATATTTCAGGATTTTGTTAGCAAATCTCTACTTGACCAATTAAAGACCTTTGTGGTTTTGTAGACTCCATCCATGCCTCCATTCAGCATTTTGCTTTCCATGCTGACAAATTCTCAACTTCTAAATTCAGTTCTAAAGTCTCTACTACAATCTGGCAAGAACTTTAAAAATGCTCAAAACTTTGCCCTGTAATTCTACTTGTAAGAATTGATCCTAAGGAAACAATCAGAGATGCCCATGAGGATTTGGATGGAAAACATTTCATTGCAGAGTTAATTATGAAAGTAAACATGTACTTAATTAATTAAATATAATCTAAAATAAACTAAATCTAAATAACATAGAAGTAAAATATATATTTTTGTGTATCAAATACATTTTTGTAGACCCATTAATTGCTATATTATACAGTCATTAAAATGTTTCAAAAAATATTTAATGACAAGGAAACATAGACCCAATAGTATACAAAACATGTACCAAATAGGGTCAAAATTTTATATGTGTATATGTGAATATAAATATAGATACTATACACACGTGATACCAATTTTGACATATATATGTTTTTGTACAAAGAAAAAAGACTGAAAGGAAATATAACAAAATGTTAAACACTGTTACCTCTGGGTATTAGAACAATGTATAATGTTATTCTCTTTTTGCCTTGAACATTTTCCAAATTTTCTATAATGAATACATATTACTTTTATAATCTGAAAATAAAAGTATTTTTAAAAACCATTCCAACTCTTTGATTAATTCAGCTGCCCTATCCTGGATCTACTCCAGCTCCATTATGTCATCCTTAAGAAGCAATAGCCAATATGGCACCGGATTTTCCAGGTGTCCACTTTTGGGAAATCTGATTTCTAACACGCTCAGAGGCAGCACTCTCTGTCTGTCTTTCTCTCTCTCATTTACACACACACACACACGCCACACCTGCCACATATGCCCCAGAAGTATCCATTACCAGGACCTATTTACCAGGACCCCTTAACCTGCTTTTTTGCTGATAAGAGAATTCTGTATTTGCAGCCAGATCAAAATATCACAATACACCCAATTGCACATGCATATGATGAAAAGAAAGAACCAGTCAGTTCCTATAGCAAAGCTGCAAGATTGATCTCTGATTTGCTTTCCATCTGCATGTGACCTGAGAGATGCAGGTCTTTAATTGGTGCAGGGAAGGGAAGGGAAAGAAGAAGAAAAACGTTCCGAGTCATAACGTCATCGCCACGCTTCTGCAAGGAAACAGAATTCAGATCAAGGTTTTAGCTGGGCAGAATTAAGTAACATGCATCCCATAACTTTTCCTGGGGGGGTTAAATTCACACCTCAGAAGAAAAACGTTCCGAGTCATAACGTCATCGCCACGCTTCTGCAAGGAAACAGAATTCAGGATCAAGGTTTTAGCTGGGCAGAATTAAGTAACATGCCATCCCATAACTTTTCCTGGGGGGGTTAAATTCACACCTCCCCACATTGCCCAGTTCCCAGGCCCCTGGGGACTTAACCAGAGGTCAACCAGGAGTTGGGTGAGACAGGATATGGGGAAGGGCAGGATATAAAGTCACAGCCTTCAATATGAAAACAGTCTAACAAACAGCATAAATGTTTATATTTACCATCACGAGATCTCTGCCTCTGGGAACAGAAATGTTAATAATACCACTCTAGCACGTGCTCATGGGCCTGTCAGATTTGATCAGCAAGTCCAGGTCCAATAGTGCAGCGAACCCTAAGCAACTTTGCTACAAAGGACAGGAGGCGTGTTTCCTAATTTTGTTTTTGAAATACTGAAATACAACACTTTTGTTTCCCATGTGGTCTGCACCTCCATGTTTGAGAAGGTTTTCAGGTTTTATAAACTTTGGGTTTGCACAATAAGTACTTATAAATTACCTGGGGGATTTCCCTTCTGCTCTTCAGAACATATTTGTCTATCTGTGATCCTTCTAAGGGTCTGATGAACTTTATCACTTGACTTCAGGCTGAGTTCTGCCCACTGCAACTATTGTCAGGTGCAAAGTGTCTAGAAACCTCAACCTCTGCAAACCTGGGGCAGGGAGAGCGGGATGTCACCTAGGCATCTGGACAATGCACCTGAATAGCCTAAATCCATCCTACTTCTCTTTGCCACCCTGGGTCAGTTGAGTAGTAACAAGTTACCCTACTCCAGGTCAGCCCTGGCGGTGACCAGTGGAACAGGGTTTGGGCGGAAGGTTAGGGAACAAGAGGGGAGAAGGGAACTACTAAATGCAAATCAAAACCACACTGAGATACCATCTCACCCCAGTTAAGATGGCTAAAATCCAATAGAATCTGAACGATAAATGCTGACGAGGTTGCGGAGAAAAAGGAACTCTCATACATTGTTGGTGG
>NW_007729561.1:114362-116630 GCF_000696425.1 Galeopterus variegatus
AAATAAAATAAAATGTCCTGTCAAGAATATTTTGGGCGTTATGCTCAAAGTATGTTTGTGTTATTTTTACGAGGGTAAAATAACTGATCTGTTCCCTTATTTATAGGGAAAAAAGTATCCACAAGATCTACATCTGGTTAATAAAACTGTATAAACAAATAAGCAAATACTTCTCTTTCTTAAACTAAGAGAAATTTGTTTTTTAAAAAAAAGAGTTATGAGTAACAACAGGATAGTTGCCAAAGAAAGCCAAAGTAATCTTCGATCCTGATTTGAAAAAGAGAATCCTAGAAATGAAGGCCAGGATGTGGTTGTGTGACATCTATGTTTTCTTTCAGCCCGTCAGCAAATTCAATCACCCATTCACTCACTCATTCAATTCAAGGAGCACCTATTAAGCACCTGCTCTGACCATACCCTGTGCTAATCATATAAAGATTGTCTCATTTAACCCATTCACAAGCCTGCCCCATAGGGTTTGTTGTCATAAAGGGAGGGAGGGAAGCAAGGAGCTACAGATTTTCCATTTTACTCAGAAGGAGAACATGCAGGAGCAGCTTGGAAAAGCTGTGCTCCAATCTTGCCACACCATTAGGAATAGTCCAGCTGCAAGTTGCAGAAATACCAACCCCAGTTACCTTAATCGATATGGAAATTCATTACTCCCCTAACAGAGCATCCGGAGGTGGGGTGAGCTCAGGGTGGGTTGAGTCAGTAGCTTAATATTGCTAAGTCCCAAGTTCTTTCCTCTGTACTCCTTGCCGTTGGCATCATCCTCAAGATCATAGAATGACAGCTGCCAGGTCCGTATCAGATAGTGTTTCTTTTAGGAGCAAGGACAACTTTTATAGAAGCACCCTTAGGAGACTCTCCCCATGTTTTATTGGCCAGAATTAGGTCAAATGCCCTTTCTGAAACCTGTCACTGGCAAGAGAGATGAAAACAACCATGACGATAATGAAGAAGAGTCGAACGGTTTCATTGTGTTTATTATCACAGCTTCTGTGTCATTTCCTTCTAAAGCAAGTAGTCATGGGCTACAGGTTGACCCCCTGGGACCATCAGTGAAATCACATGGGATGCTTTAGAAAATGCCAATCTCTGGGCTTTTTCTCCGAACTACTGAATCAGAATCGCTTGAGCCCACAAATGTACATTTTAACAAGCTCTCCAGTTGACTCTCATGTTCAGTGACTTGGGGAATATTGAAGTACACCCTCAGGCCCTTTAAAGAGATGATTCAGGTCTTTAAAGTGGCCTGCCAGGCCCTCCCTAAGGGGCCTCCACTTCCTTCCCTGCTCTCCCCCGCTCGCTCCAGCTACACGGAGCCCCTTGAACGTGCCCATCACATCCTCACCTGAGTGCCTTGGCATTTACATTCCTGGGACAGGCCAAATAACAGCCCCCAAAGATGGTCTGTTCTATTGCCATAACCAGTAATGTGCTACATTAATTACATGACAAAGGNCAAAGATGGTCTGTTCTATTGCCATAACCAGTAATGTGCTACATTAATTACATGACAAAGGGGACTTAGCAGATGCGTTAAGTCACCTCTTCCTTTTTATCTTTCCTGTGTCCTAACTTCTACAAGATTGATAAAGTTTTCATTACTCCTTCATTTTTCTTCTGCTGATTGGAAAGCTAATCTTTTATTTTTATTATATTATTATTCTAACTACCCATACCCGTATTTAACATACAGAACGGTATATTTTTCTAATTCTAGAGGTGTTTAATGTCTCTAATCTCCTCCAAAATAAAGGAAGAACTGTTTATCTCCTGAAAACCGATTGTTTTTTGTAGCACGTTTTGTAAAATTAAAAAAAATTTACAATAATTAATCTTATTACCAATGAATATTAATTTCATTTTTCATCACCTGTTTTGTATCCAACTCCTCTCTAGGATCACTTTTGTTCTTTTGCAGTACATTTATTATTTAATTTTGGAAAGGTCTTGGAGAGTTAATTCTCTTGATTTTTGTGCATGTGAAAAGATCTATATATCAGCTCAATTCTCAACGACTGGGGGTTTCTGGCTATGAAATCTGGGTTAATGCCTATTGTCATTCAGCACTTTGAGGACATTATTCCTTTGTTTTCTGATTTATTGTTAGTTATGAGAAATTTGTCATCTCTGTATTATCATTCTTGACTTCCGCTAATGGAACAGAGGACTAGGAAATGCAGATTCAGACCACACTTCTTGAAAGAAGTTTGCGGGTCGGCTGTGCTCCATGTCCTGAGACAAGCAGGCTAACCTCAA
>NW_007729561.1:118164-119453 GCF_000696425.1 Galeopterus variegatus
TGTTGGTTTCTTGATTTTGACAAATGTACATTAACATTAGGGTGAGATGTATATGGGAGTTCTCTATTCTATTTTTGCAACTTGACTGTAAAGCTAAAGTTATCCCACAATAAACAGTTTATCAAAAAAATTTTTGAAGGCACTTGAGAGCTGCCAAGACAGAAAGATTTCAGGGGTCAAGATCTTAAAGAGAAGAGAAAGGCAGGAGAAAGTCAGCTCCCCATGCTGCTTTTAGCCTCAAAGTATTTGCCAGTTCTTAAAGCTGCAGGTAAGAGGCCAAGGAGCAGAGTGTCAGAGAAGCAGAACAGAACTGGACTGCCCTAAGTCTGAGAGTCCAAGCAGAGTTTTAGGCAACCTCACATGGCTAAAGAACAAAACTGGAGTTCAGGGCCCATCATGAAGGATCCCTGGAAAACACCCCAGTCATTCAAGACATCTGAAAGACGATTCCCCAGAAGAAAAGTCAAACCAAAATCAGCCTGCCTTTACCAACACTGAAGCCCAGCTTCTAGAATTCTAGCCTGTATTCAGGTGAACGGAATACACAGGAAAACAGCCTGCCATTTCCAGAGGAAGAAACCATCACCCACCAGAGCCTCAGATTATCTGTACAAATTTTCACTCACCACATCCAGAATTTAGTCGAAATTACTTCGTATAACAACAGGTAAAACCAAATAACCAAAACACGGGAAAAACAATAAAGACAGACCCAGAAGAAATCCAAATGCTGGAGTTATCAGAAAGGAACTTTGAAATAACCATGGTTATTATATTTAAGAACATAAAAGAAAAGATAATTTCATCACACTGGGAAGTTAATAGGGACATCTGGGGAATGCTAGTAGTCTCTTGTTTCTTGATCTGGGTGTAGATATTCATCAGGCTGTATCCTTATGATCTGTGAATAGATTTGTGAATATATTTTATTTTATAAAATAAGTTATCCTTGAATAAATTAACAGTATTTACAATACTAAGTTCAGGCAAATATTATTCACGGTATAACCAAATAGTACAATCGAATTCCTAAGGAAGATATATGACCTTTTGTCACTAAACCTGTGTAACTTGAAGAAAAATACACTAAAAGTCAGGGTCAAAGGGGTTTGTGCTTTCTTAATTCATTCAATTATAAAACAAGTATTTATTGACTTTTCTAGGTGCAGGGAATACAATAGTGAATGTAACAGACAAGATTATTTGTCCTGGGCCGACCCCATGGCGAACTCGGGAGAGTGCGGCGCTGGGAGCGCAGCGACGCTCCCGCCGCGGGTTCGGATCCTATA
>NW_007729561.1:120296-166191 GCF_000696425.1 Galeopterus variegatus
CACCACACCAAGGGTTGCGATCCCCTTACCAGTCACAAAAAAGACAAAAAAAAAAAAAAGATTATTTGTCCTCATGGAGCATACATCCTAGTCAGAGTATAAAAAAATAACATAAGAAGTAAATTACAAGGAGTGTTAAAAGATGCTAAGTGCTACGAGAGAAAGTTATCCATACAATTATTCAAAATTATGCCATATTTTAGCTGACTTTGTATTTGGACCATGCCTTTTGACATAGCTTTTTATTTTTCCTAAAATTTCTAAATTCCATTTTTTTCTTTTAACTAAAAGAAATACATATTTTGGGCCGGCCCGGTGGCGCACTGGATGGTGCGCCGCTTGGGAAGCGCGGCGGCGCTGCACGGGAGCAACACCGAGGCTTGCGATCCCGTTGCCGGTCCCCGGTCCGGTACGGGGGCAACACTGAGGGTTGCGATCCGTTGCCGGACACGGAAAAAAAACAAAAAACAAAAAAAAAAAAAAAAGAAATACATATTTTGAAAATTGTATTCATATGATAGTGCGGGTTTATAATCAAACTACTGAGTGAGTGATACTCACTTTTTTCTCGACAATATTCTTGGCATTTTGTGACCTCCAGTTCTAATTTGCACTGGTGGCTTTTTTTGGCCTGCTGTACAGCTCTCAGACTGGACTCTGTTTTTAATGCTCTCTTGGTATTGAATTCTGTATCTTCCCTCCTTTTTTTCATGCTTTTCTTATTTCGATGGGTTACATGCTCATGGTTTTGTTTGCTTTTGCTTTATTTTGCTTAGAAAAGCTACGTGGGAGATAAAATTTCTGAATCCTTCCATCTCTGAAAACTGCCTTTATCTAGACCTCACGCTTGAACAAGTTTCACGGGGTGTAGAAATCCAGCCTCACGACTGTCTTCCTGTAGAAGATGAAAGGTACCGTCCCATGATGAGAACAGGATGGCAGTCTGGCTCTTCTTCCCTTATTAATAATGGTTTTTCTCTCAAAAAAACTTTCAGATTCTTCTCTTTATTCTTGATTATTTCCTTTACTTCACTTCTCTTCTCTCTGTTTCTAGAACTTTCATTGGATGGAAGTTACATCTCTGGTTTGATCTTTCCTGCTTCTTAATTTTTCATTTGCATCTTGCATCTTTTTGTCTTTTTGCTCTATAGATAGGGAGGCTTTTTTTTAACTTTTATCTTCCAAGGATTTTATTAAAATGCTTAATTCAGTATTTATACTTGTTAAATTCCAAGAACTCTTTCTTGTTCTTTGGTTTCTCCTTTTTCAAAGCAGCTGTTATTTTGCAATACAATATCATCTTGAATTCCTCTGAAGATACCAAATTAAAAAAATTTTAAGTCCTTTTCTGTTTTTTGAATTGTCTCTCTTTTCTCTGGGATCATCTCTATTTACTGGTTCTTCTCTTTTGTGCTTTACAATTTTCCCCAAATGGCCAGAGGTCATTTGAGGCCTATTTTACTCATGAATGAAGTACTTACTTCTACTTTGGGTGATGGGTTAGTAGTATAGGTGAACAGTACAGCTGCTTCTGATATTGATTGTGTAAGTCTTTTTCCCAATAGGTCTTTCCCTGAATGAAAATACTGACTACAAGCTGTGAATACGTGGGAAGGCTGGCAATTGGCTGGCTCTACTTTAGGGTACAAGGGTGCGAGCATAGGAACAGGCTGGTCCCCAGCCCGTGCCAAATTTGAAAGGCTTCACGCCAAGGCACCAAGAGCCACACTAAGAGACTTTTCCTATTCCAGACAGATCATTAAGATTTCTTAAGGGAACAGGTCTCTGTGTACCAAATACTACAATTGCTTACCACTCTGAAGGAGTACATTTGATTTTCTTTAAACAGTTAAAAGCAATTAATATATAAATCTGGTCAATACATGAGGTGATAAGACTTCTTCAATAAAAGCTGATGTGTGAATTTCAAGTAATCAGCAGAATGGGACAGGAGAGGACAGGACCAGCCAGACTCTGGGCAATGAAAGCATTGTCAGATCAAGCATGTGCCTTCCCCTTTGAACCTCTTTGAAGGGGCACCATTCGACTGGTGGATCAGGAAGAATCACACTCATCCCTCACATCCACACCCCACTCAAGCAGGAAAGGCCACCTGGTGAGAAACTGACCATGCTGCAAATAATGAAAGGCAGTGGGAAAGGGGGAGAATGGGAGAAACTCTGCTTGGCCAAGAGAAGAATCAAACAGAGAAATGAACATGTACTGACATTTGGGGCAGGAGGCAAACTTTGATAGCACAGAGTACTTACAAAGTGCTGGCACTAAGCTAAGCAGCCTGCCCAAGCTATCTCACATAATGCTTTCAACAGCATCCTGAAGTAGGTACGATGATTACCACCATCGTGCATTTGAAGAAGAAAAGCTCACACAGTGGCAAAGATTTCAGGCCACAGAGCCAAGTGTTGAGTTTCAAATCCAAGCTCCTCTTCACTAGCTATGTGAGCTGGGACAAGTTACTTAACATCCCTGCACCTCAGTTTTCTCATAAGACAAAGAAAATAATAGCATTGTATCTTGTGGCTTCTTGTAAAGATTAAATTAATTATTACAAATAAAAGTCCTTAGAACAGTGCCTGCAACATAGTGACTGGTCAATAAATGCAAGCATTTTTATTATTGTAGCTCACTGGTGCTAGAGCCAAGAGGTTAACCCCAGATGGCTCAAACTCCTATTCCCTGCTCTTACCCACCACTCTGTGTGGCCCCTTTCATGCAAAATAACAGATGCCTTCATGGTGAGATACCGTGAGTGCCCAGAAGTGCTCCTGGAGCCCAAGACTTCATTAACCACCTGTTGACTGGGCATGCTATAGGTAAGGCAGCAGCTGAAGATTTTGCTTCCTGTTAAAATATAAATACACTCCCTCATCCACCCTCCCCCAATACCTGAAGTCATTGGTCAGTCACATTTGAGTATGAATGAGCTCCAGACCTTTTTATGACAACCATTCCTAATTGTTCCTAATTGGTGGAGGTAGCTCGATGGGTAACAGAGCAGTGAAGATAAAGGGGACATGCTGAGAGGAGCAAAAGGCACAGAGGTCTGTGATGAGGAGCTTCAAAGACGAATGTGGGCCACGTACACAGGACAGCATTGGATGGTTTTATATTTGCTCTCCATCATAACCCTGGGAAGCAGGGATTCCAGGAAACTGAGGCTCAGCGATGCTAAGTGACTTAGCTCCTGAGGTGGTTCAACTAACTGATGAAGGGCAGAGCCAGAACTGGAGTCCAAGTCTCCCAAGCCCACCTTGACTCTGTCTTTGACCTGCCTGGCCCCTCCAGCCCCTGCACGGCCTGGCCCCCATTTATTCCTGCCCACACCACACAGGGGGAGTCAGGCAAGACCCACGGGCCTCACACCCACATTTCTGTCCATTCAGTGGAAGCTTCCACCGTGGGACCAGATTTGTCAAAATAAAGGAAAGAAGAGGAAAGGTCATTGTTTCCAACCATTTGCAAGAAAATATCTGAGTTAAAAATGGAAGATTTGTCATTAGCGTGGTGAAGGGAGGCGGGGGAGAGGAAGCATTGTTAGGTGTTGGTAATGTAAAAACATAAGTATGCTGTTATTTATGTAATTAGTTATTGCTTTCATTATGGGTGCAGTCTTAATGGTTATAGTATTTATGTATAATTACCTTAATATTCACTGAAATTTCCAAGTAGCTCCCTAATTAACTGTCTCAAATATATAATTACATTGCATCTTTACGCAAGACTTGCCTAATTAATGTAGTTACACCACTTCTTTTGTGAATGTGCATTATTAAATGCTCTTTGCATCATTCTTCTGACTTCTTGTAATTCACGCTTTACAAAAATTAAGACCCCAAATTAGAAACCTTCACAAGCAGCCCAATCCAGCAGCAAAGCAGAGGCTCAGAGCTACTCTGGAAAAAAACAAGGACTTGCTAAGCTCATTGTGAGTTTCTCGTTATACAACCTTGCTACTTGGAGGTGAGAGAAGCCCAGGTCACAGTGCTCACTAGAACAGGCAGCCTCAGAGAGAGGCCCTTGGGCCTCAACTTTCTTTATCTAACTCAGGCTATTGCCCTCAGGGTTAACCTGTCCTCAAAACGGAAGGCCACTGTGTGTCCTGGGACCTCTGGGTGAAAATGGGCTAAATCCTGCATCCTCTTCCAACAACCAGCACGTCTGAGGTAACCTCTCTGAGCTTGAATTTCTAATCTGTAAAATAGGCGCAATGACAGTAGCCTGTCCTCTCAAAATATTCTGCAAAAATTAAAGGAGGTGATGGGCGTGAAGAAGATCTGAAGTGTATAATGAATGCAATATGTGGACACAAGGGATTACTTCTAGAACTACTTTGCCTCACTACCAGAGTGGTCTCACAGAATCTATCGCTTATTCAGTGGTGCAGAGCTAAGCCCACCCCACACTCAGAAGCTTAAAATAGCCACCATGTCATTTAGATCATGAGTGTGTGGATGGACAATGCGGGCCAGGCTCAGCTGTTCTTGGCTGGGCTCAGTCTCACATCTGGGGCCCACAACTGAGCTGGCCACGATTTCTTTCCTTGTGGCCTCTCACCTTCTACTAGGCTAGCCTCAGCAGGTTCAGTGTTGGGAGCATTTTTCAGCCCAAGATCAAGAGCTGTGAGGCTTCTAGACCAGGACCTGCACAATGTCACTTCCACCACATTCTACTGGTCAAAACACCCCCCAAGGCCAGCCCAGCCCAGCCTGGGGAAATAGACTCCATGTCTTGATGGGAAAAGTTTGTACCATTGTCTGCCATTTACCACACTGGGCTTATCTCCAATCTATTGTTTTGGAGAAGAAAACAATTCTTCAATTAGCCAATGACCAAGGGTTTATTGAGCACCTGTTACAGACTTAGCATTGTGGTAGATCCCACACAGGATTCAGAAAAACTTTAAGACCTCACTCACTTCAAAATTACCAAGCCTTGGGTGAAGAGGCACAGCCAGCAACCACAAATGAGAGAGAAACAAGTGCATACAAACCATGCGGTGCAGACCCTGAGAACAGCAGACACACCCAGACAGGGGAGGTCATGGGGCAATGGAGTGGACTTCGTGGAGCAGACAGCCCTGGAGAGACCAAGGGAAGGAGGCAGTCGCAGGCCAGCCTCAGCAGTGTGGCGAGAATGGGCGTGAGGTGTCGGGGTGGTGGGACAGTCAGTAGAGGGGAGTGCAGTTCATGCTGGGAAGGCCCTTGGAGGTGTCTGGACTTGACCTGAGGGTCAATGGGAAGCCAAGTGGGGTTTGAAGAGAGGAGGCCCAAGATCCATTAATAATTATTTATTCAATGTTAAGCAAACATTTCCCAAGAACCTAGGAATTCAGCCTTTCCCCCAGATAACCACATAGTTCACTCCTCTTGAATTAGCTCACCTCAGGCAGGTCTTCCCAACAGTCCCGTACACACTCACCCACACAGGCACACACGTGCACATGCATACACATACCACCCCTGCACATGCACAGCCTCACCCCTCACCAAGCCCTGACCCTGCTTCACTGGCTTCAGAGAAATTGCCACTACCTTATATTGTATTACGTGCTTTTGTGTTTCTTTGCCTCTTGTCCCTCTGTCCTCCTTTCCCCTACAGTATTACGAGCTGCATGAGGGCAAGGACTTGATCAATTTCGTGAGGAGCTGTATCATCCCCAGCCTCTTGAATTGTGTACAAGGCACATAGCAGACCCTCAATAACTATCTGTTGAATGAATGAATGAGTAAGTGGATGTACACAATACACCAGGAACCAATCAGCGGGGTCCAGTCACCACCAAGAATAGTGTCAAAATCGGTAACCAGAGTTCTGATGAGACACTAGAAGAAATGCCATGATATTTAATGGTCGCTCTCTGAGTGCATTAACATGAAGGCCAAATCAGCCAACCTCACCCACCTACTGACGCTACCACCTAGTCCTCCAGAAGCGGATGGAGTGGGGTGCATATGGCATGCAATCAGTACCATCTAGAAATACAGAGCTGGATACACATATCTGTTAACATAACCATAAATGGTAAATCACTGAACTGGGTGATTTCTATGGCCTTTCACACTCTGAAATGTCTCCAGTTCTGTAGATGAATATAGAACAGGATCCCTGCCTTCAAAGAGAATGCAATCTTCTTGAGAAGATTAAAAGCAAAATATGATGAAATACAGCACAAGACGCTTTTGCTAGCTGTCCCTTGATACCAGTTGTGCCCTTTTTTTCACAGTGTTACCTGCATACATGATTGCCCAGAATAAAACGTACATTTCCCAGTCTCCCTTGCATCTTGGTGTGGCCACATGACCAAGTCCTGGCCAATGGGATCGTAGATAAGAGTGGAGGTTTTGTGCATGTGTGTGAACAGGTACACACACACCGAGTTCCCAGTAAGTGTACTTAAAGCAAAGAAATCTGTCTTCCTCTGCCCTTCTCTCCTTCCTGCTGGTTAGAATGTAGACCTCATGGTTGGAGCTATAGCAGCCACTTTGGTCCATGAGTTAGAAGTTACACGCTGAGCATGGCAGAGCAATAAAATAGCAGGAACTTGGCCCCTGATGTTGGAGGATTGCCTACCTGGACTTTCCCATGAGTGAGAAATAAATATCTATCTGATATAAACTACTGTTATTCAGGGATTTCTGCCACTCACAGCCCAAACTAATCTTAACTAATACAACAACCTATCATTATGTACTTAACTTCCCTAAGGAGCTATAAGCGTTCTGCCATCCTGTCCTCTTGAAGCCATGAAATGTGATCCTTCTTTGTGCTTTTTACAGAGGCCACCATTAGCTCACAGGAGTCAAAAATTACTGTCAGAGCTGGTTCTCCCCTGTGCTCTCCTCTGAGCCTCAGCTCCTACATGTACAAAATGGGGAGGATAATTCCTGTCTTACAGGATTGCTGTAGGGAGAGATGGAGTAGAGGAGTCATCTGATTTAAGCCTCAACATTACAAAGGGTTTCACATTACCTCCAAGTGAGGTGTTACCCCTGTCACAGCAAATATCCAACAGGATGGGCAGACATCCACCAAACACCTTCAGACGTGCATCCTCTTACCATATATACATATGTGTGTAATTCTGTAAATATCTTAGGACCAGGAGCAAATTTATTGTAAAGCTAATGAGTGTGAGTTTCAGGGCCCCTCCCGCATGCAGATCCCTTCAAATGCAAATTTTATAAAAACATGTGCTCACGTGAACACACTGTAAGGGCCCTTCCCAGGGCCTTTGAACTCTGACTTCCATTCCTGCTTCCAACCTGATGGTGCAGGAATAGCTGTGGGTGTTTTGGGGATTCAGCTAAGGGAAAGCTGAGTTAGTGATACATTTAGTTTGGGTTTTGTGGGGTATGTCTGTAAGGCCCACAATCCTGTGTATACTTACTGCTGGTGGCCCTGGCTGCCAGGAGTTCTCCTAATATCATCAGTTCATAGAGTATTTAAGAATAGTATACGAGAAAACCTTAATAGAGGTGTTCCCAAATTTGACAAATTTGGGAACACCTCTATGTCCTTAGGCAAGTTAATCAACCTCTCTGTGCCTCAGTTTCCTCAACCAAAAACTGAAGATTATAAAGTCTACCTCATGGGGTTGTTGTGGAGATTAAATTCATACGAAGCATTATGAACAGGGGCCTGACCTCAGTAAATGCTGCTGCTATTATTATTATCATCCTGAAACTGCAAGAGTTTTCCAGCCACTTCTCCTTTGGAGACCAGGACATACCAATCTTGCTCTTGGAGTTCTCCAGCGAGTGCCTCCTAGTTTCTATTAAATATCCAGTCCTTCTCGTTGTCAAAACGTCCCTGACCTGCAGCATGCAGCATCACAGGGACATAGGAAAGGAGCTCAGGAACACTCCCACAGCTATACAATACCTGAAGATGCAGAAAAACGAGCAACAAAACAAATACACACACACCCCCCAAAACCTCACCCCGAGCACCTCACAAGACAATTCAACACAGCTGGATAAATCACTGGGGCTGATTATCCTGCAGATCAGCTTATGTCTCTTGTGAATACAGACAGTAATGTATATGAATGTTTCCATGAAACACGAAGCAATCACCACGTGGTAAGTCTTATACCCTTAACACAGGTGAGACATCAGGGTTTTCCTGTAATCCGTAACATATGCTCTACCAAATTCAGCTTTTCATTTTTTAAAAATATAGATCTCTGTGTAGTGAAAGAAACAGTAGGAACCACGGTCGTAAATATGACAAGGCACGTGCGGAACCAGTTGGCTGTGGTAGAGACTAGATGGTCTACACCCATCCACAAGAGAGATGCTGGCACAGCTATTTTTAATTACAGTGCAAGGGTATTTCAAAAAGTTCACGGAAAAATAGAATTGAAAAATAGTATGAATTTTTCCATGAACTTTTTGAAGTACCCTCATTTATAACTATCGGCCTCAGAGTCACCTTTGACTGTGGAATGGAAAGAAGGAAGAGGATTGAGAAATAGTTTGGAAAGTGGAATCAGTAAGACTTTTCTATTGAGTGGACGTGGGGTGGGGGGTTCAAGAACAGGAGGACTGCTCTTTCAGCCACACCACTTGGCCCCTCGAAGCCCCAAGTTTCTTTCCAAGCAAGTAATGTCTCCTCTACCTAGTCATAATAATAATGTCTCCTCTACCTAACTCATGGAGAGGTGCGAATATCCACTGAAGGGCTGTGTCTGTTTCGTCGATAGTTATGCCTGGCTCCGACCTGCGGTGGGTGTGTAAAAGTGGTGTGTAAGGAGTAGGCTGTCCTGCCAGCACCACCTGAGATCAGTCTCATGACAGGAGCGTGGTCTGTGGTCAGGGCAGACAGAAGACACCCCCTCTCCATGAGAAGAAACCCACGGCCCAGCTGTGCCATCGCCACAGCCACCAGCAGAGGAGCTGACTAAATGGTGTCTAAAGAAGCAGTTTACCTACCTGCAGGATCTGGCCCATGCAGAATTAACTAATGAGACTCTTCCTATAGGCTTTACTCAGGCCAAATTCCCGGCACTGCTGGCCGTCCTGGTGCCAGAGATCTATTAGAGTCCCCATCGGAGCAGCATATGTCTTCTGTGGCATTTCTTTTATTTCGCATCTACGCACAGGCATGGCCTCCATTGCCATTTGATTGGATCGCTGTGTCAAAGGTTTTTCAAAATAATAGCTAGTGGAGAAAAGGTGTTTAAAGAGGACTGTGAACTCTCACACCTAAAAATATACCTCCAGGTAGGGTTTAAGTGCTTAACACATTTAATTCAACCAACGTTTAGTGAGAGAGTTTAGTGTGGGGAGCTGGGATGTGCTCTGGGGAGGTGGCATGACATGAAAGAATTATATTTTAACTGAATTTACTACAGTTCAGTGAGCTGTCTCTGTCATTGTGACAACACCCACGCCATGTGCCTGAAACATTGGGATAGTCCATTATCCAACCTGGGACACATGTATGGAAATTTTCTTTTTCCAATGTAGGATTTTTCCATTGTCTTTTTTGTTGTTGTTGTTAAGATCTTGTGCTGCCCAGATAGCTACCAAAATATCCAGTAGCTGCGACATCTGGGAGCCCAAGCACACACAGGAAAAATACAGCAGAAGGGAAGACCCATGAAAACAGGAAGCCTGGCGAGGAGAGGTGAGCGATGTCACCACAAAGGCAGCCTGGGTGGAGGACAGAGGGGGCCACATGAGATCCTCAATCTCCAGGAGTGAGCAGAACACTGCCCCGCTAAAGGCAGAAAGTCAGGACCTCCTTCAAAACCAAACCACAGCAATACCTTCCCCATGCAGGGGCTATCCCACCTGTCCCACCTGTCCCACCTACCCGCCCCCAGACACGCGCAGACATGGGCAGACGTGGAGTGACCCGCAGCCCGTGGAGTTCAGGGTGGGCTTGTTCCACCTCCACCTCTGCACCGAGCACACCCTCGCTCGCCTCCCTCACCCTGCACTGCACTGGGCCAGGCCCACAGTACCTAGGTGCTCAATTAATAATTGATCAATCTGAACTAAAAATGGCTTTGACCCCACCACCTAATATTAACACATCACTCTCATTTCCTGGCTGAGTTTTACAGTTTTAACTAGAGAAAAGTACCGACCCACAGCTGAGAGGGGCAGCGCCAGAGGCCTCTCCTGCACGGAGTGGGCACCCAGTGTGGCAGATTAACTCATAGACAAGCAGAACTTCAGTGTTGGGGACCTACAGCTCATCAGGTCCAACCTTCTTCTTAGACATGGATCTTCCATGCATCCTTAAATCAACAGATGGAGAGAGAAACTTGAGCTCATGAGTCTCCTATGCCAGGACTTTAGCAGCCAGAAAGGGACACTTGCTCACCTCCTACTGTGGTCAGTGCAATGGCTAAATGCTTATGTCTCTTAATTTTTTTTCTTCGAATAACAGAACATCAACAACCATCACCACCTCTTCTCTCCTCCTCTTTCCATGTGCCCGGATAAAATGCCACCTTCTCTTTCTGCTTTTCCAGCAGTTTCCTGGGATATGAACTGCTCGGCAGAGATCTGATCTCTTCCTTTAGCAATCACCTCTTCTGAAAATAGCCACCAATACCACAAAAAGTTCTTCTCCTGGGAGAAAATGAAAACATTTAAACCCAAGAGCTGCACACTTAATCCCTGAGTCCTTCTCAAGAAAAAGAGGGGTGGTGGAGAGGAGAGGAGACAGCGCCTGTTCCCACGGGTCTGTGTTAATTTCCTTCTCACCCCTCCAAGATGCTCACTGCCCCGTATGAGTAAAATGTGAAGGGGCTCACGGTGTTTCTCTGTTGTTCCAATGGCCACACCAGCTTGTTCTTAACACCACCAGCTTCCTTACCCTGGAGCCCAAGAAGAGTGGGGCCATTGCTCAACATCAGTAGCCAGGATCAATGACCCTTTGACAACTAGCCCGATCGCATGTGGCTCTGGACTTGGCACTCTACAGGGAAAGCTTCTCTCCGGGAACTTCAGGTCTAACCCACAGACATCCAGCTACCCATCTCATGCAGTGTAACTCCTTGTTTCCATGTCTTTCTTCCCTACTAGAGTCCAACAGGACAGTGTTCTAAGTATCTGATTCCCCAGTGTCCAGCAATAAATGCATATTTGTGCCAAAGAAACACTAACCTGAGACATAAACAGAAGCTCGTTAGTTATGGCATTTACAGGTAGAGGATCAATAAACTAACCTGGAGGTGAGGGGTAAATGAAGCGTTTTGAGACTATAATCCCAAATCCATATCACAGATAGATGGAGGGAAGGAGGAAATAGGTTTCTCGTACATCCCACGGGAATCTTTTTTTTCTGGGCTGTTTAAAGTAATGGCTAAGGAGCCAGGGTGGACACAATACCCAGTGTGAATGGGCTTCCGTCTCTCCGGTGCCCCAACAGGAGGCCCTCAGCCGGGCTGCTGGTAAGGTCTGTGGCAAGAGCTTTTCTGCACAAAGCAACCTCCCTCTCGAACCCTTCTCCCTTCAGGTTTCTTTGAGAGGGTGCCAGGGTTTCACTTGCTGGCTCCAAGAGCAGCTCCTTCCCATGTGAAAGGCCAGGCAGGAGGAGCTTTTGTCGCCTGTGTGACTGGGAGGGGCCGGGGTCCAACGGTGAGACCCCAATAGAGGAAGGAGCTCGGACAGCTGTCTGCCAAGGCACAGAAGAATGTCTTTCTTACTTTATGAGAAAGAAAACAAACAAACAAACAAAAAGATCTAAGGAAAAGGGAAAGAAAGGTAACCATGGAGCTTTTTCCAAGGAGCCTAAGACAGCCATCTCCGCCAGCCGGGGAGTGGGAAAGTTCAGCTTTGTTCTGATGAAGGAGTATGAGGCTTATTTGGACCAGGAAAAAAAAAAAAAAACCCACCAACTGAATAATCAGATGCCTCTGGACTGGCTACAGAAGGCTCTATCTGGTGGTGTCCATTCTGCCTGCTGGCTCCCTGCAGAGATGAGAGCCTCCCCCAAGATGAGTGCCATTCTCCAAAAGTCGAGTTCTTGGCATGGAGCTGGGGCCCTCGCGATAAGGGATTAGATGGTCTGGGGCCTGCTCTGGCCTTCTCCCTGCCAGCTCCACACAGAATTAAAATGCTCAGAGCCGAGCTGCTCACCCGGGACCTACCCCACCCCCCCACTCCCCACTCCCCACTCCCAAGGGTCTCCTGAAGTTGGAAATGAGATCAAGGCTTTGGGAGATGCCTCACTGTGCTTCCTGGGAGAAAGGAGTCATTCCAACTGTAAGACTGAGAGAGAAAAATAAGACCATTTCCATTTATTTCAGTCATGGCAAGTTCCAGAAAAAGAAGAATTCGTTTTGATTTGTTTTTAATGGGCCAGTGATCTAACCAGCAGAAAGGGACTTCTTCACGTCCCCAAAGGAAGTTACAACTAGCCCTGTGCCTTGATAGGGGACTCGGGGTCTGGAGAGGGAACTCTTAGCTGCTGGAACCTCGGTCTATGTAACAGGCGCTTTAAAAGGGCATGATGAAAGCCGAGGAAGAAACGTTTCTCTGTGGGAGCCTCTTGGTTTATTCAGCTCCTGGAAAAAGCAGTTCACCCACGTCCACTCATTTAATAGGGACCAACCTGACATTTCGCTCCGCATTTCAGCCAGTGTGGGGTCCAGTTCAGTGTTTCTAATATTTGCAATAAGGCCGTAATGACACAGGACAGCGTGTCAGCCTGCAGAGGGGCCACCTGACCCTCACTGCCTAGAATGTCTTCCCCTTCTCCTCCCCCTTCTGCTCTCCTCCCCCTTCCTCTCCCGCTTCTCTCACACCACTGAGGTCTCCCAGCCACTCCCACCCATGCCCCGAGGACCACATGGAATGATGAAGGTGGCTGGCTCGGCTCTTATGAGGTTGACACAGCACAGATGATGAATTCAGAAGAAACATCTGTCCTTTCCAACAAGTCACTACCTCGCTTACCCAGCCGATGAGCACCAAATTTAGAGGTGAATTGGGCAGAATGTCCTTGTAACTTAAGGATATCAGTAGACTACATTTTAGCCTCCAGCTGATTTGTCATGACATCACAGCACAGTGCAATAGCCAGAGCAAACTTTCAGAGTTGACAGTTCATGTGATTTGACCACTAGGCCGCATTAGTCTTCAGAAATAATTTGTGTAAACAACACATAGTTGTGGCATGCTTCAGGGGCTGTAGAAGGCCAGGGGCAGGTCTAGACAACAGGGATATGGGGCTGAAACAGACAATACTTCAGCCCTGCCCTCATGAAACCTACCTTCTACCAGGGATGACGGCTAACAGGCATGGAAATAAAAATAAATAAATGAGTAATACTTATAAAAATAAATTGCAGATAATGGTAAAAAGCTATAAAGGAACTAAAAACACGGCAACAAGACAGAGATGGGAGGAAGGGTGGGCACTAACGGACCACTGAGGACATGAAATTAAGGCTGACACTCACTGACAAGAGGAACAAGGCTTGGAAAGATGTGGGAAGTTCAGCTTAGACAATTACTTGAACAGTACCAGAAAAGATAGCGGTCTGAATTTTTTTTTCAAATAGAAATTAATCATAATAATTTCTTTCCCGATTTCTCCCCTGCCAGGGCCCCTTGTCTTGTACTGACCCCTTCCTTTAAACCACGCCCCATCCCCACCACACACACACACACACCCATGCACACAACTGCTAGCAACACAGGGACTTACAGAGAAAATGAAGTTCCTTCTTGAGATCTTAAGACCACACACAAGTCGGGCACATGACCAAAAACCTGAGTGGAATGTGTGAGTCAGAGGCCCCACGGCTGGAGGGACGTGCCCCAGTGCCAGAGAAGCAAAGAGGCATTTGTGAGACTATTCTGCATGATTTTATTTCTCCTTCCTGGATTCTATATGGATAACATTGGTTAACATTGTGCTTTGTTTTAACAAATTAAGAGTTAGTTGGAGGCAAGAAAGCTATCCCCGTGGTTGGAAAATAGAGCAACTGCTTTCTTTCTTTCTTTTCCCTGTTTGAGCAACTCCTCTCTCCTCCTCTGTCCAGGCGAAGGCTTGAATCCCCACGCTGGAGGCCTGTGCGATCTTCCAATTTCCTGCATTTCATGCGAAGGAGCATTCACAAGTTGGACAACAAGGGTTTAATTCAACTTGATCATCTTCTCAAAAAGAAAACTGGAAAAAAAAAAAAAAGGAAAAAAGAGGAAGAACAAAAGTTGGGAGAGGCCAGACTAAATGGATATGATCTGAATGCATATTTGTGTTACAACTAATACAACCAGCATCAGAGAGGGACCAAGATCAAATAAATGGTAAAACCTGACAAAGAGAAGAATAGATGGTATGTGGAGCCATCTGTTTTGGAGGACACCCAAATCTGTCTGAATCTGTGAGGCCAAACTACCAGCTATTCTAAGACGCCCCATTCCAAGAGTGGCCTAATGCGCATCTACACAATCAGTTTCTCTCACCATCACTTTGGCTGCAACTTTTTTGTGCAATTAAGTAATTTATTCCTTTCTTCAGCCTCCTGATTCTAATGAATCTGAGCCACAAACAAGCCTCAGTTGCTCCTATTCAAGGAGTCTGATTGCATCTGGCAGTGATTGCTGAAAATCCTGAAGAGGAAACAGGGAAGGGAAGCATATTGTTTGGGGGGGTAATAGGTGAAGACCTGCCTCTCTTGACCTATAATACATTAGTGTCAGTGAACATTTGGCAGCCTTCAGATGATTAGCAATGAAGATGAATCAAGCAAAAAAGAGGTAGAAATCTGCCTCATCTGAATCACCAGAACTGCATACATTTGCATGCTGATTAGCTGTTCTTTTGTCTGTGTTCCTAATTATTATGACACATTATGTCTTCATCATGCAAGATTCTGATCTGTCTTGTTCAAAATGCATGTAGAAAAAAGTGCTGTTTATTGATTCAACATGTAACTTTTATTTTTATGTTTGCTTTAATTAAATACATATTTGATTGCCTTTGACTGCTGTCCTTTTTTTCTTTTTTCTTTTTTTCTTTTTTTTTTTTTTTTTGCTCTTATTTATTTCATCTTGTTGACAAACACACAGGTAACCTTCCTTTATCACGCTCAGATCGGTTGGTGCGAGCAGCCTCTTCCCCTTCTGCCTCGCTTGCTCTTTCTCAGGTGCTCACTTTCATTTTCTTGAAGAGGCAAAACAAAAAAGGAGAAGAAAACACAACAGTGTTCCTAGTAACACGCGGGGAGATATGGGGGGCACGGGAGCTGCCAGAGGAGGGGGAGATGGCCCCAGCCTTAATGAGAACAAGCAAATATTCATGACTCTGCAGAAGGGCTTTCCAGGGGAACATGGGTGACAGAAGGGGTAAAGATAACGTGATCCTGTGAGAGAAAGAGACCCTCTGTCATTCCCAGTTGTCCTCACACGTTATTGACTAGGAGGGTTTGTGAGTGGATCAACATGCCTGTCTCCCAGGTCAGGCCTCCGGTTCTCCCACAGGGCCCAGTGGCTCAGCTGGAACATTGGGGTAGGGAAGGGAAGCTGCTTTCTCAATGGGCTCTCCTTAGACCCACCCTCCTTTCTTGGGAACAGAAGTGGCAAGTGAAATTCACCATTTATCCATGGCACCTACAGACCTCCGTCAAAGCAGTCAGAAAACCAACATCCCCAAAGACAAGGTCTCTGGACAGAGAACTATAGGATGAAGAGCCTCCTAAAAAGATGCCAAATGTAGGAGCACAGACCCTCCTGCCTGCTGGGGCCATTTCCTCCAACCTACTGAGGATTCTTTTATAGAGACATGGAAGGAACTGTGGGCAGAAAGGTATTAATTTCCTGGGGGTGACAGCCAACCCAAGCCCTGATGTGCTTATCACCCTCCACCCAGGGATATGCTAAATGGCTGTAGTTAGCACCAAGCTATTTGGTGAATCCAATCAAGACACTTAGAAAGCAAAAGAGGGCTGCAGAGGAAGAGCCGGATGCGGGGGTAATTGAGTGCACTGAGGGCCCTGGATGCGCAGAAAGAAAGCGGGTCCAACCCAATGCAAATGGCTCCTCGCTGAAGAGGCATAATGCCCACCGCTCTCCTCGGCTAATAGGCAATGATTGGCTGGAAATGTAATCAGCAGCTCTGCCCCCAACATCTATCCCTACAGTGAGGCATGATGGAAATCCATATTCATGAGAAAGCAGACCGGCGATGTTTACTGGGTGCAGGAAGGGCGCAGGGCTGGCCTGAGTGAGACCAAGGTCCTTGGAGAGGGATAATGAGGCTGGGAGCAGGGAAAACAGGGTTGTCGGAGCCCCCACCCCAACCCTCCCCTCACCTATCTGCACACCCCCATGTGTGCTCACGTCCACTGAACCTGAGACTAAAGAGACTCAATGTGGCAAATCCACAATCCACCTAAACAGAATGTGTATCTGGATGCCCCATCTCACAGCATCCTGTGTCAGAACCTTCATCCCGGCCCCACCCCCAAGTGTGGCAAGATTAATGGGAACGGATACACAGCAGATGGTACCAAAAGGCACAGGTGTAACACAGACGTCTTGAAATCTGCCTTGGAATCCCTCCATCACACACTGGGTTGTCTAAGATTTTTAAAAAGGATATAAGGCATTATGCTGAGTTAAGTAGTGTCTGCATTCATCTGCTCAGGCTGCCATAACAAAACAGCACAGACTGGTGGCTTAAACAATAGACATTTATTGTCTTTCAGTTCTGGAGGCTGGGAGTCCAAGATCAAGGTGCCAGCAGGTTTGGTTTCTCTCGAGGCCTCTCTCCTTGGGTTGCAGATGGCCTCCTTCTCACTGTGTCCTTGCGTGGCCTTTCCTCTGTTGCAGGCACACTCCTGGTGTCTCTGTGTGTCCTAATCTCCTCTTCTTACAAGGCCACCAGTCACATTGGATTAGGACCCAGCCTAACAGCCTCATTTTAACTTAATTACCTCTTTAAAGGCCCTATCTCCAAATACAGTCACATTCTCAGGTACTGAGCATTAGGACTTCAACATATAAATGTTGAGGGAACGCAGTTCAGCCCATTAGTGTCCCCCCAAAATTCATGTCCACTGGAACTTCCATGGAATGTGACCTTATTTGGAAATGGGGTCTCTGCAGATATAATTAGCTGAGATGAGATCATACTGGATTAGAGAGGGCCCCTAAATTCAATGACTGGTGTCCTTATAAGAAGAGGAGACACACATAAGTGCAGAACACAGGGAGAATGCCATGTGACAACAGCACAGAGATGGTAGTCATGCAGTTGGAAGCTAAGGAAAGCCAAGAATCGCCAGCAACAACCAGAAACTGGAAAAGGCAAGGGAGGATTCTTCCCAAGATCGTTCAGAAGGAGCATGGCCCTGCTGACACCTTGATTTCAGATGTCAGCTTCCAGAACTGTGAGAGAACAAGTTTATTGTTTTAAACCACCCAGTTTGTGGATATTTGTTACAGCAGCCACAGGAAATTTATGCAATCATGATGACTGAAATCCACAGAAAATCCCCAAATCTCAACGTAGACTTCAGTTACCACTGAAGCCAACCACTTGCTCATCACAAGATGACCACAGATGCCCCAGGCATACTGGTTCGCACATCGCTTCTCTCCTCTAACACCCAAACCTCCCCTGGTAAAGGAGCCAATGAGCAAAGACAAGGTTCACAAATATCCACAAGCGAGACACCAGATCCTAGTCATCTGGTCCCAGGGAGATAGTCACGTTCAATAACGTCAGAAATCTAGACTAGAAACTACCCAAACAGCCACCTGCCTCTAGGCTGAGGTTTCAAGACCTGTGCCAATCCACAATGAAGTTTTAATAACCCTCAGTGAAGTGACAAAAATAAGGACAAAGCATTGAGCTTTTATAAAACTAAATATGCTCAATTAAAAGCACTCCCTGAGATCAAGTCCTTTTTGTATCTTGGATGTTTAAATGTCTTACTATAATGAAATGATGGCAATAAGAGATGGTGAGAGGGGCTGGCCAGTTAGCTCAGTTGGTTAGAATGTGGCCTTGTAACAACAAGGTCAAGGGTTTGGTTCCCTGTACTAGCCAGCCACCAAAAAAACCACAAAAAAAAATGGTAAGAACTTTTCTAATGTCCATTCTCAGCAAAATTAGAAACTGTCCCTCCTCTGACTGGCCCCAATTATAAAATGAAAATCTGTGACCTGTAACTCCCTCCAAGAAGCCTCTCCACACTCCTCGCTCCCGTGGTACTGATGCATACACCTTACATTTGATTTTTCCCTGCCTTACACTCTACAATTGTTCTCAGATTCTTTCCAAAGAGATTGTAAGCTTCCGGGGATAAGGACCATGGCTCTTACATCTTCGATTTCTGCTTTTACCCAGCATGGAGCAGTGTACTTAACAGGTGCTCACTAAGTGCTGAATGAATCAATCAATAAAAGAATAATCCGATAAAGTAAAAACTACCCCACAGGGGATTTTTAGGGCAGTGAAACTATTCCGTTTGATACTATGATGGTAGACACATGTCACTATACATTTACCCAAACCCACACAATGTGTAACACCAAGAGTGAACTCTAATGTAAACTATGGACTTTGGGTGATGATGATGTGTCAATGTAGGTTCATAACTGTAACAATTTACTGTGACAGGGGATGTTAATAATGGGAGAGGCTATGCATGCGTCAGGGCAGAGAGTATATGAGAAATCTCTGTACCTTCCTTCAATTTTGCTGTAAACCTAAAACTGCTCTAAAAAAATATGTCTTCAAAAAATGTGTATATACCAAGCAAGATTTTAATGGGCACAGGAAAAAGTAGGAACTTTAAAAAGGGATAATGGGGACTTGATAGCTTCTGTGGTCCTCTCGCATTCCACCTGTCTACCGTTGTTTAGTTTATGCACAGACTATTGAGGTGAGGAACAGACCCTTATGTCTTCAAAAAATGTGTATATACCAAGCAAGTTTTTAATGGGCACAGGAAAAAGTAGGAACTTTAAAAAGGGATAATGGGGACTTGATAGCTTCTGTGGTCCTCTCCCATTCCACCTGTCTACCGTTGTTTAGTTTATGCACAGACTATTGAGGTGAGGAACAGACCCTAAGTTAGTTGAAATGCTAATGAAAATGGAAATGCCTATGCCACAGGCCTGGAGAATTAGAGAAGCTTCCACGCTGAAATCAGTCCAAGAGGTGCACATCTTGGACCCCCTTCATCCTTCACCTGCATTAATGCTTTAACCTCTATGGTAGTCCATGTAATGGCCTTCCAAGGATGTACACAACCTAATCCCCAAAACATGTGATTATGTTACCCCATGTGGCAAAAGGGACTTTGCAGATGTGATTAAGGATCTTGAGACAGGGGAATTATCCTGGATTATGTAGGCAAACCCAATATAATCAGAAGGGATCTTATCTGGGAAAAAGGAGGGTCAGAGTCAGAGCAGACAATCCAATGATGGAAGCAGAGGTCAGAGAAAGAGGGAGCATTGAGGATGCCAGACCCCTGGCTTTGAAGATGTGCGAAGGAGCCACCAGCCAAGGAATGCAGGCAGTCTTGGGAAGGTGGAAAAGTCAAGGAAATGGATTCATCTCCTCCTGAGCCTCCAGAAGGAACAGCCCAGCTGACACCTTGGTTTTAGGACTCTGACCTCCAGAACTGTACAATAAATAAGTTGCTGTTGATTTGAGGATACTACATTTGTGTTAATCTGTTACAGCAGCAGTGGGAAACTAATACACCCTCCTCACTGGTCTCCTTGCTTCTGCTCTTCTGTGGTCAATTTCCAAAATGAAGGCCAGAGTGAGCCTTCTAAAACCTAAGTCAGATCATGTCCCTCCTCTGCCCAAAATCTTCCTATAGCACCTAATCTCAGAGTAAAATACAAAGTTCACAAAATCACCCACAAGGTCCTACCTGACCTAGTCCTCATGACTTCTGAGGCTTCCTCCCCTGCCGTCTCCCACTGTTCCACTCCACGGCTCTGGGCATCCCACCTCAAGGCCTTTACTCTTCCCCCAGACACCAGGAGCAGCTCAGATGGCATCTTCTCAGCGAGGCCTTCCTTGGGTGTCCTATTTAAAACCGAAGCGCCCTTCCACTCCCTGTCTTCCCTCCCTGTCTGATGTCTCCGTGGCACTAAAACCTTCTGACATACTACATATTTTATTTATGTGCTTATTCATTTTGTTGGAATGAGCAGGACTGAAGCCATGTTGGGACCTAAAACCACATGAGCTCTAAAAGATTTTTTAAAGATAATTTATTTCTTGACATGCATTTCTCTGAGTTCCCTCTTTTCCCATGGTTATTTGATATTTTGGACTTTGGTTATGGGCAAGATGACATTATTTACATAATATAAAATTGTTTTCCAGCCAGCCTGAAGCTGTGGGCTTGCATATACAACCTAGACCCTGGGATAAGGATGAGAGCGGAACCACATGGAGTCTCGGTGAGACTTTGCACCTGAGACCTTGCATGAAGCCCTCCCTGCTCGTGCGCCCCTCCCTCCTGCTTTTCATTCCCTCAACCCCCTTTTTAAAAACCCCTCAGTAAACCTGAGTCTTAGAGATAGCTTTAGCCTGGCCATTCTCCTGCAGAGATGGGTTAGCCTAACATCCCTCCTCAGGTCACTGGTATTCCTAAATAAAAGCTGACTTGCATTTTCACCAACATTTGAGTTTTGTCTGTTTGCTTTTGTCTGGGGGCAGGCGGCCAGACCTGTGAGTTCGGTATCAATTTGGGGGAGCCTCAGCCAGGAGCTGAGGGTGCCCTGTAATGATTTCCTGTCTCCAATAGAATGTATACTTCATTAGGACCAGGATTTTTGTCTGTTTTCTCTGTAGCACCAAAACAGTGCTTGGCACATAATAGGTGCTCAATAAATATCTGCTAAATGGATGATCACTCTCTGCCAGCCTTTCCCTATCGGAGCAACATCAATGTTGCTCCTGTCTCCGTTGAGACCGATGCAATCAACACTGACAACAACAATCACACCAATCACAGCAAACAGTCACTGGGTCCTTACTAAGTGCCAGGCACTGTGGTAAGTGCTCTACATGTATTAACTCAGGTAATCCAATCACGATGGTTCTTCACTTGGGGTCCTCAAAGGAACTCCTCAAGGAGCAACAAAATTCAAACTATAGGCCGGGAATTGCTGATTGTTGATTAGGGCCCCATCTGTTCCAGGCAAAAAAGAAGAAATCGCCTACCGGGCGAAACTGATGTCATCACAAGAGCTTTGACAAAATGGAGCTTGGGCCTATCCCCACTGAAAGGCTCTGAAAGGTGTCTGACACACCAAAGGGATGCAGTCAGAACTGGATGATTAGTTTTTCTACAGAAAAAAATCTAATATCACCTGCCAATAGGGAGAGAAAGGACACAAGTTTGGGACTTTTGCTCAGTGACCCGCCCTTGTCAAAATCCTCCAAGTCCTACCCACCCTCTCATGTTAGAGGCCCAAAGGGCATGGGTTGGGCAGCTAAGAGTGTGAATGAGAGATAGAGCAGTGAAAGGGGCAGAGATGAGAGGACAGGACGCGGGCACCAGGAAAGGGGTCTGCAGATCGATCTCCTGCTCCCCAAAGACTCACAGAGGGAGCAGCACTCGCAGCTCTGCTGTGAGCGAGGCTGAGGTCAGGTCGGGTCGGCCCTCCAGGAGGGGTTTCCCCTTCCCAACTCGACCCCGTGGGCCTCGTCTGGGAAATGCTTTCTGAAGCAAGCCCACTCACACGCCTGATGAGCATGGAGGGGGAAGAAAAGGAATCCCCTTCGAGGGCACATTAAGGGTGGGGATTTTCCTTTGTTTGCAATTGTAATCTCGGTAGTCGCTCTAGTCAATAAACAAACAAGTGAAAAGATTCAGCGAGGTGTAAAAATAGATTTGCACAGGGCAGACAACCGCACATTCCATTTATTTACCTCCTCTAACAAACCGATACCTGGGGTGACATTTATTAATAAACGGCATCACCAGGTGCCTGATATGTGGCTCACAGAAATTAATTACCCAGCCCGTGGTAAAACCCTAACAAGCCCGCAGCGCTGTAACATTCGTGCTAATTGAAAATGAGATAAGTGCTGTGGGTGCAGTTTGCATTCGATGCAGTGTATTAATTATCTTCAGTTCTCCTCATGATAAATATACCTGAGTGAATCGCTCCCCTCATTTACTGGGTAATAGAGTCGTAGGTGGATTCCCTTAGGTAACCAGGGGAAGGCATTGAGTTGTGAGCAAGACGGAGCCAGGTTCTTCACCAGGTCAGCTCAGATCCTCCCCTCTGTCTTGAAGCTTCCTAGAAACCCAGTGACGCGAACCTGTTATACTCACCCAAACTTCCAGCCTCAGGCCCTACTCTCTCCCTTCTCTTCCACCACGTAGGCCAACTTCTAGAAGCTGAGAGCACTAAGAAACATTGTTAGACAGGCTATTTTTCAATCCATTGAATGACTCTACTGTACACTGAATATCATCCCTGCAAAGAAGGGCCTTCTGCTGTTCGTTGCATTAATTCAGGACTTAATTGCATTTGGTTTTGAATGAACATGAATTGAAACTTGCACTACAATAATAATCAGGAAAATCTAAGTTTAAAGATATTGGGCAGTTGCAGCAGATTAATGCTTGGGGATGATGGTTTGTTTGGAGAGAGAGGGCTCCCACTACAAATCCAGTATGAGATGTACAGCAAATTTCCACAGCACCACCCACGAGGAAGGCCTGCCTTCCAGCATGGGAAGAGGGAGAAGACACGTTCAGTTATGAACTGGAATTCCTCAATCTTCCAGTGCTGGTCCATCGCCAAAGTCTTCATCATTTCCTCGAATCCCTGGCAATGCTCTCCTCCTGTCTGCACACACTGAGCAGCATACAGTGAGGGAGAGATGACAATAACAATACTAACAGTCGTAGTTACTGTGAATTGAGAGCTTACCATGTGTCAGGCACTGAGCTAAGAACTTAACTTACGTTATGTAAATTAATTCTCTTTTTAGATGCCTTCCCTGATTACTCTGTCTAAAGAAACTCCTTCCCCCAATACACATACACAGTAACTCTCCACGACAGCACCCGGCTTGCTTCTTGTACGGCACCTGCTCCAATCTGTAGTCAACCTGCTTAGGTGTTTACTTGAGAAATGTCTGCCTCCTCCCTAATTAGAATGCAAGCTCCTGTGGGTAGGGCCTTAGTCAGTCTCCTTCATCCAAGTGCTCATAGTAGGTACTCAATGAACATTTACAGAATGAATAATGAATATTATTTATAATAATCCCCCAAAGTAGGCAAACCAAAACTCAATTTCGACCCAGTCCAAGCAGCCCATTAAAACATGTTCTCGGGCCGGCCCGGTGGCGCACTGTTACAGTGCGCTGCTTGGGAGTGCGGCGGCGCTCCCGCCGAGGGTTCGGATCCCACATACAGACCGGCCGCTCACTGGCTGAGCGAGGTGCGGGCACAACACCAAGGGTTGCGATCCCATTGCCGGTCACGAAAAAAAGACAAAAAAGGAAAAAAAAAACATGTTCTCAAATTAGTAAATTTACAGGGTATCCCAGCCCCACCCACAGCACTCAGAGAGGCCTGGAATCCCATGAGACCAGGGCCTTTAGCCCAGGAAATGCCTACTGGGCAATCCCATCTACTTGCTAGAGGGAGGCTCCAACCTAACTGCAGCTGTACATATCCTTAAAATAAAACAACCAGGATCCCCAGGGAAGTGAAACCATTTCTGCTACTTACATTGGAGAGAAATTTCTTCTGAGGACAGAGAAGATGCTGTTCGATGTTCAGCCACACATATGCAGCAAGGGGATGGCTGGCGGCCCAAGGTACCTCCGTGTGATGACAAAAGGGCGTGCCTCTCTAGGCCACCACAGCCCCATGAGGCAGGCACAGGGCTGGCGAGAGGAGCCTGGGCAGGACTTCAGGCCTCACCTGCCCCCTTGGGTAGTGCTCC
This sequence comes from Galeopterus variegatus, assembly GCF_000696425.1. NCBI lineage: Eukaryota > Metazoa > Chordata > Mammalia > Dermoptera > Cynocephalidae > Galeopterus > Galeopterus variegatus. Next base: position 144,233 of record NW_007729561.1, read on the forward strand.
TGCGTCCTGCACAGCTGCCTGCAGCAGCCCTGCTGAGCCATGCGGGTGGCTGTTTCCTCTCAAAGCCCCTCATGTTAAAGCAAAATGCGGCAAAGTTACCCCATGGAGACCCATGCGATGGGATCCCAGCTCCCAGCTTGCAATCCCCTGGCAGATGCTACCACATCTAGCACAACTCTACCTCTAGTTTATGCCTCAGTATGACAAACGAGGGTGACTGCCAGGTTTCTCTTAAGAGAAGGGTGACAGATCTTATTTTGACTACATGAATATACTCTTCATTCTGGTAAAAAGAACTGAACTTCTTTGAATGTGTCATTTCCTACCTGTGATGGGCTGAACGTTTGTGTCCCCTCAAAGTTCCTATGTTGAAGCCCAACCCCCAATGTGACTGTAATTGGAGATGGGGCCTTTATGGAAGTAATTAAGGTTAAATGAGGTCACAAGGGTGGGGCCCTGACCCTTTAGGATCAGTGACCTCAGGACATGAGAGAGCTTGCTTTCTGTCTCTCTGCCTTGTGAGGGCAAAGCAAGAAGGCAGCTGCCTACAAGCCAGAGGAGTCTCGGGATGAAGCCTACCTGGCCAGCACCTTGATTCCAGAACTGAGAGAAATAAATTTCTGTTATTCATAAGCCACTCTGTCTATGACATATTGTCACAGCAGCCTGAGCTGACTAAGACACTGCTCTTAACATCAATGACATTTAGCGGTCCTAGGAAATGGGCACCTACCAGAGGAGGGTGTGTAATCGGGTGTCAAAGACCAGAGCTGGGGAAAGGACAAGAAAGACAAGCGATGAGTCAGAGAGGGCATTCTTCAGAAAGACTCACCGGAGAGCCCATTACTTCAATTTACATGTACCGTGAGTTCACATTCTTATGGCAATATAATACATTCTAAGCGTGGTCGCCGAATCAGTCCTTATGAAGTGTAAGCCAGATGTTACCACTTCTCCACTCAAAACCCACCAATGGCTCTATCTCCCTTGGAAGAAAGTCCCAAGTGCACACCAGGTCCTGCAGGCCCCCCAGCCCAGCTCCCTCTCCGACCTCACCCACCATCATCCTCCCCTTGGCTCACTCTGCCCCAGCCATGCTGGCTTCCTGCAAGCTCCACAGATGCCACCAGCACATGCCTGCCTCAGGACCTTTGCATTCACTGCTCCTGTGCCTGAAGACTCTTTCCTCGATTCCTTTCTGTCTCTAGTCAAATATCATGTCACTGGGGAGGCTTTCCCTGAACATTCTGTGTAGAAGAACAACTCACAAACCCACAATTAATTTCTTCATTGTCTGCCTCTCCCTAAAACAAAAGCTTCACAAGGGCAGGAATTTACTCATTCTCTCTCACAACGCCAGCAAATTCAATAGTGCCTGGCACATATAGACACTTAATAAGTATTTCTTAAATAAATGAAAAATGTGAACAATTAAAAGGCAGCAGTGATAACTTCGGCAACATTTATTGAGTGATGAGCTAAGCTTCTTATATGCATTGTATATAAGAATTATGCATTGTATAGGCATTAAGCTAAAATCTTTACATACGAAGAGCAGAACTTTAAATACATTATCTCATTTGATTCTCACAATAACCAATTCCCATTTTACAGATAAGAAAACTGAGGATCATAGAACAATTCATCTGCAGAAGCCCACAGGGAGAGCAAGACTGAAACCCGTCAGGATTTGAACACAGATCTGCCTGACTTAAAAGCCCATTCTCTTAACCAATCTCTATATACTGTATACTGATATAGATGAGAAAATTGGTGTGGAAATCAAATATACATAAATTAAACCTTACCTGAAACATAACAAGAGTATTTACTATTTAAAGGAAACTTGCAATAAATTCCAAGTTGTATATTTTTTAAAAACAACCAATGCTTTTTATAAAATAGCCTTCTAATATATCCATTTGGTATAAGTACATCTGCTGTATCTTAAACCAGGACACATTCATGATTGAAAAAACATTTTCATTTGGCTTCACCATATAATGTGTAACATTTTTACCAGGAGATTGACCTTCCTAATTAGGTTTCACCAAGGCTAGTACTGACATAGATTTGTCCCCCCAGATAACACCGATGGACAGAGAGAGAGGGAAACGACTGTCCTAAGTTGGCTAAGGAGCCCATCTGGGATTAAACTTCTGTCAAAAAAAACCACATAAAGAACTCACATAGTGTCAAAAGGGTCAAAAAGAAAATTTTGTTGTTGTTGTTGGAAAATTATCATCATTATGTTCCTTTAAATATAAGCAGAAAATCAAGTTTTGCCCAGGCAGCTCTTCATTCCATCACATCATTTAAAATCATTGTGATTGAAAGCACAGAATAGCACAAGGACGTACTGACTTCGCTGATTTTCCTGGTTGAATTACTGGGCTCAAATAGTAATTATATGCTGTACATTTCTAAGATAAATGTTTGTCCCCATTTTCAGATGAGGAAACACACCATACGGGGCTCAGGAGATGAGGCTGGACATTAGGGGTGACATTCTATTCAACTCTTGACTGAATGTGAGTATCACTCAGAATTGAGTCTTTTAAAAATGCCTCCAATTCTTCAGCGCCCATTTCATGCTATACAAAAAAAATCCCACTCAACTGGATGTCATATTATTCTGCTCACCCCATTTGGGACAATCCATATGGCAGAAACAGCATTCAATGTAACTATATTTCCCCAAAGCGTTTTTATTACTGCTAGTTGGAGGAAACTTGGAGGCAGAAGAAAAAAAAAAGTCCTTGAGGGCAAAATAAATTTCACTTAATCAAATGTATTTGTAGCAGGATTTCTCAGAGCCTTTAATACGCTAGTAGGCATCTCAGGTTCCCAAGTCAGGGGCCTAGATACAGTGCTTCTCTAATGCAATTGAGAATAGAACATTCTATTTGAAAAGAACCTGAGGATTCCTGTTCCATAGCTAAGGTTTTAGGACACACTACTTAAGGGGGTTCACCAAACATTCTGGGCTTCAAGAGGATTACAGTTTACTCACGGGGTGTTCTGGTTGAATTGTTTTTCCCCCAAAAGATATGTTGAAGTCCTAACCCCTGGTAGCTGTGAATGTGACCTGATTTGGAAATAGGATCTTTACAGAGTTAATCAAGAGAAGATGAGGTTACTAATCCATTAAGACTGGTTACTAATTCAGTAAGACTGGTGTTCTTTATAAGAAGAGAAAAAAGCCATGTGAAGACAGAGGCATGCCAACACACGGGAGGATGCCATGTGACAACAGTGGCAGAGATTGGAGTGATGGGCAGCAAGTCACAGAGCACCAAGGATCAGTGGCCCCACCAGAAGCTGGAAGAGGCAAGAAAGAATCCTCCCCAGAGTCTCAGAGGGAGCGTGGCCCTGCAACACCTTCATTTCAAACTTCCAGCCTCCAGAACTGCAAGAGAATAAATTTCTATTTTAAGCCACCCAGTTTGTGGTACTTTGTCCCAGCAGCATTAGCAAAGTAACAGGGATAAGACATATGAAAGACTAACAGAATGGACACAACACAACACAATTATGCACTAAACAACACAAGCAAGAGGTGAGGCTGGAAGGAGGTGGTACATAAGAAAGTGTCCAAAGAGGGGTGTGAGCAATGAACATGTAGGGCTTGAGAGAACAGCGCCCTGGTCCCTTGGGTGGTCAGAGGGGCCTTCGAGGAGGAAGTGGGGAAATGGGGAGGAATACATTATTTTTCGGGATTATTAGAGGAGTTAAAAAATATTTAAGTCAACTGAGTGACCAGAATAGAGGGACACTCCCTTCTGAGAGCTTTCTCCCTGGGGAAGCTCAGTGGTCATCCCTCTGCCTTAATGCAACACATAGAACCCAGTGATGGCTCATAGACATTCCAAATGAGTTTTGGAAAACACATGTATTTCCCATTTGTGTGAGCTTTGGATTTCTGGGTCAGCTTGCATGTCATTAAAAGAACAGCGAAATAAGAACAGCTAAACAATTAATGATTCTAAATCAAACCAGTTACACAACCATCCCGTTTCAATAGGAAGACCCGGAATAGGAAAAATCTCTCTAAAACTTTGGGGAAAAAAATCTCCACTGAATAGAATAGCAGTTAAGGATTTATGTGGGGGAAGGGAAAGGAATCGGGAGAACCTTAACTTTTAGCATGTAATGCATCTGTTAAATGGACCTACTAATGGTGTTATTGTAGCTAAAAACAGAGACTTGAAAATGTTGTGTACATTATTACTGTCATTATCCACCAACTGTAAGAATGCTATGTTAAAACTAACTCAAAACACCTCGAGAAAGGTAATTGCTACTAATGGATGTGAAGTGTGCAAAATTGGACATCATTACCCCGTCCTCACGTTGTGGGGCTGGGGAGGCTGCTGCAGACGGCAGTTAGTAGGCTCACTCATCTTTCCAGCAGAGGGGAGGTTTGAGAAAAGGGCCAGGCTCGCTTTCATTCTATACCACCAGGGAAATTCCACGCTGCAGAATGGTGCAGGCAAGTGTTTACAGGGCAAAGCCAGGGGCAGGAGACGGAGCTCCAGCACCATTCTATAAACTTTCCTAAGTCAATTCTGTCCTGGGGGAGGAGATAGAGTTGGGATAGAATCTCCCTATCCTGAAAATCTCCTTCCAAATACCAATTTCTCAGATCGGTTGTCACCAAAATGAGTTGTCTTGCTGAGCCTGAAATAAAAGGAAATAACCCAGAATCGAGGTGTTATAAAAATCAAACGAGTCACCTCAAGTCATCCTCTGCTCCCAGACCCCTGAGCCCCACTGAGAAGAGAGCTACTCGGTCTGTTCCATGGGATGCCACACTCCACTGCTCGGGGGGAAACCTCCCAGCCTCTCCTGGGGTGCAAAATCAGAAGCTCTTCCTGAGCTTGGCCTAACTTTCTCCAGCTGTAATAAGGCTCTGACTCTGTGCTGAGTTCCTGTCTCCTCACCTCACATATCCCCCAATTTCCCTTCTCCAATGCTAACTGATAATAATTTTTAAACCCTTCGGTCCTTGAATGCTTTCCAGACTTTCAAAACTAATGTTCCCAAACAGCACATGCCCCTTAACATCACAGGTCTCTCTTCTGCCCAGCTCTCCTTTCTACTTCCAAATATACACCCCGCCATGTACTCCCCCACACACACCCACACATAAATCCAAGAAAGCTGATTTTGGCCAGGAATTGAAACCTCTTTTCCCACTATAAGTCTAATGACTTAGGCTGAATTTTCCTCCTCCCTCCTGGCCAAAATACAAGAGTACAGAGGCACCAAAAACCCAGAAATTGCATAGGTAAGCTCTGACAAAAGGAGCACTGCCTAAATCCTAAACTTAAAATAATCTTTGAAACAGTCCCTGACCCAGGTAAGACATTTCTTCCCACCCCGACAGCTCTGCGTGAGCGAGACTCCCAGCTCCCTTGTGAACCTGGGGTCCTGAAGCTCTGAATGAGGGGCTGTGCCCCATTGCATCACCAAGAGACCGAGGAGCAGGGACTGAAGGGTCTCCTACCCTGGCACACAGCAGCAGGGGGTGGGACGCTGGGTGAGATGAAACGCTGGTGCAGGAGGAAGGCCCGAAACAGTGCCACTGGCCCCCCTGGCAAAACATCCTGATTTAAATCAAACCCTTATGTGAAACCCCAGTACAGATAACATAATTTAGTCATTTCTTTAATAAGAATAACTTATTTTTTTATTGCTTATTCAAAAATTACTTATTTAGCATCAACTAACTCTTGGTGCTCAAAGAGTGTCTGCAAACCAAAGAGGCACAGATGGGGGAAAAGCCCCGAAGAACCCGCTCAGGGGATGGAAGGGCAGCAAGGACGCCAGATGCCTGGAGCCCATGGAGGGAGGATGAGGGGATGTGGATGGAACCAGAGAGGTAAACAGGGACAAGATGTGGCTGGGTTTTATGATCTCAGTAAGGATTGGGGAAGATTTGAGCAGAGCAGGAACACGTCTGACCTGTTCTTGTACAGTCACAGCAACTGCTATGTGGCGAATCGACCACACAGGTATGAGGAAGGGAGTGGGGAGCCAGGCATTAAAGCCACTGCAGCGATCCAGGTGCAGGACATGGGAGGACAGGCTTGGAGGACAGTGGGGGAGGAGAAGAGGTCGGATTCCCTGCATGCTTTGGAAGAGGGTCCCCCAGGACTTGCTGATGGGGGGTGTGGGGTGTGAGATGAGAGGAGGCCTGCGCAAGTCTGGCTGGAATGACTAGAAGAATCAGCAAAGGAGACGGACCCAGGTCCAGTCCTGGAAAGCATGGGTCTTCTCTGCAACTCTGTTTTGCAGTCCGTTTATATTTAATTTGCCTTAGTGCTGTCAGATGTTTCCCACACCCTGAAATTACCTAGGAGATGAACTGGGAGCCAAAGATGTTAGAGATATTGACCCCATGGGCAGTGTTAAAACTCAAGTGTGAAGCAGGAAGGGATGCTGAGTAGAGACTGATTTTATAAGTGGTCATATTATTACTGAGAATTTTCTTGTTAGGATGACTTTTCCTTCCATATGCAACTGGGGACTTGGGTAATGAATACTTAGAGAACAAAAGGATCCTTAAACCAATGAAATAGTCAGCTTCAAAAAGTTTCCCATAATGGGTCTGAAATGTCATTCAGCAGATACGCAGGATGTTTTAACGTTGAGTGCAAAATCTAATTGTATATATTATTGTAATTATGAATTTTAAATATCCAGTGGTCCCAATAGAGAAAATGTCTTGTGCAACCTGTTCCTAGATTTATCACATTTATTACATAGATACAGAGATCATAAGGAAAAGGGAAAAAATGTAGAAATGTGTATTTCCTATTTTTTTCTTCAGAAATAAATTCATCTTTCTTCTCTCTTTTTAATTTTGGCAACAGCCCAATATCATCATATGAGCTGGCCGGTTACTCAGTTGGTTAGAGCACAGCCTTATAACAGCAGTATCATTACATAGCCCGCTAGCACTCAGTGCTGGCACAGTCCTTGACTCGCTGCCATGAGATGGTCCCCAGCAAGTACTGTACACTCTGGAATGACCGAGACAGGGAGGCATGCTGATGTGACCAGGGGAAAAAAAGAAGCCAGCAAGTTGACTGCATGGGTCCTGCTGAGGCTCTGTTTGTGCTGTTCACCATTTCATTTGACTTTCACGGTACAGATTCCACAGAGAAGCCAACCCAGAGCCCAGCCTGAGAATGAGACCCTTTGGAGATCCCGCTGGTCTTTATGTCACTTCTGCTGAAAGAACTGAAGAGGAAAGCAGGTGGCAATCCTCCTGCTCCCATCCTGGGGTGGATTTAAAAAAAAAAAATACTTAGAGGAACAGAGAAGGGGATATTAATATCATGTTCATTTGCTAGCTTAAGCTTTTCTTTTTTTTTTTTTTTAAAGATGACTGGTAAGGGGATCTTGACCCTTGACTAGGTGTTGTCAGTAAAAAAAAATATACTTAGAGGAACAGAGAAGGGGATATTAATATCATGTTCATTTGCTAGCTTAAGCTTTTCTTTTTTTTTTTTTTTTAAAGATGACTGGTAAGGGGATCTTGACCCTTGACTAGGTGTTGTCAGCACCACGCTCTCCCAAGTGAGCTAACCAGCCATCCCTATATAGGGATCCGAACCTGTGGCGTTGGTGTCATCAGCATCGCACTCTCCCAAGTGAGCCACGGGCTGGCGCTAAGCTTTTCAAGAAAATAGAATATTCTGTGTAAGCAATTGGAGTCTGGGACCTAATAAGAATAAGAATCTATGAAGTTTTACCTAGAAGGCAGAGGAACGAGCTAGGGAAAGTGAAACAGAAAAGGGGATGGTACTCCACACACTTTCAGTTTCCTTGAAAACATGTCACAGGGAGGAAGCATGTGGTTAGTTCTGCAGGACTCATCATGTCAAGGGGAAAACATTTATGGAGTGCATGTGAGGGACACCAGATTAGCAACTACAGCTGGCCCTCCGCATCCACGGGTTCCCCATCCGAGGACTCAACCTACTGCAGATCAAAAACATTCCCCCCCAAAATAAATATATAAATAATACAACAATAAAAATAATATAAATAAAAACCAATACAGTTGTTTTTTACAATACAACAAATACAACAAAACAACTCTTTACATAGCATATAATTATATTAGGCATTATAAGTAAACTAGAGATAATTTAAAGTATACAGGAGGATTGCACAGGTTACATGAAAATACTACATTATTTTATATAAGGGACTTGAGCATCCATGCATTTTGGTATGGGGGGGTCTTGGAACCAATTCCCTGCGAATATAGAGGGACGACTATACTTCTGTTGCTTATATCTGGCACTAACTGGCCACTGCACAGTCCCACTGGCTCAGGAATGAAAACAGGAAATAAATAATGTACCTGCACTTTCTTCACCTCACCCCCACTCGCATGTACACATCCCATGACAGATGCCAATAAATTATATCGGTGCTGTAAGTTCCATGTGGGCTGGAAGCATCAGCATTTGGTATGGTGCCTACTGTGTAGTAAGTGTTTTGTGGATATTTGTTGAATGAATGAATCACTGCACTCTTCCCCAATGAGCCTAGATGCTGCTTTCTAGCTCTTCTCAGCACAGCCATCGAGTTCCAAGCAGTCTCCTACCAGTTAAGTAGACGTGGCACACAAACTGAAACCAGCTTAACATCCCTTCACATCACCTAACGCCTAACACTCCCCTTGTGAGTGTGTTACTGACGCAATCTGTATGTGAAAATGTAAGGAGATTCCTGTATTGAGCTCCATCATGACATGCAGGTTAATTTGATGCAGTTTTTGTCACCATGAGGCATACAGCTTCACATATTTGTAAACAACAAATTCTGTTAGAAACATAAAGCCTATGTAACAGGTGCTCTCGTGATTCACCACTTATCAACGTTGCTTGCACATATTCAATAATGATGTTTTTCTCTAATTACTGTGCTGATAATACACTGTATTTTAAGATTTTGTTGTTGTTGTTAATTCAGGTAGACATAATGTTCACCAATATTTCCAGTTCTCTTTTCTTCCTGGACTTATAGAGAATCACATTTTCCTGAACCTTGGCAATTAGGTGGGGCCACGTGCCTAGTTTTGACAAAAAAAAGGCTGTAACTGTGTATCACTTTAAGAGACAATGTGGAATCTAGTACTGGTAACTTATGGTAATACATTTAGCCAGTGAGATCTGTTCTTATCTAATGTCAATATTACCGAAAACACAGACATCATCTGATGGAACCCGCAGCCTTCGCCCCTAAGTCTTCTCCACTGTCCTACTCTGTGTTCTGACTCCTTCCTCCTAAGCAGCCATGGACACCATGTCCCTCACGTTGAGTTAAGATGAGCTAAAGCAGAACACTCAACTGATTGGAGTTGGGGTTTCTGACACTGTACATTTCAAAGAACTGGTCCCATAAAGCCAGAGCAAAGGGCAACCTCATTCCAAATACTGGTTTTGCAAATAGACAGCAAGAGTCTTAAATTCAAATCCCAACTTGATTCAATAACAAGGATTTTACATGAATTTCAGATTGCTTCCCAAGGACAGGTTCCAGGAAAGGTGATTATGGCATTACTTATAAAGCAAAAATTGGAAACAGTCTGAGTGATCAGCGAAAGAGGAATCATGAAAAAAAAAAAAAAACAACCACAGAAACAAAAACAGGAGACAACCATGTAATACAACATTATGGGTAAAGCAAAATGGTATTTTCAAAGACTGATTAGTGACACGTGGAAATGCTTACAACATAATGTGAGGTGAACAAAAGATGCAAAATTTTCTATAAAAACTAATTTCAGTTCGCCAGGTGCAGTGGCACACACCTGCGGTCCCAGCCACTCGGGAGGCTGAGGCCGGAGGACCGCTGGGCCCAGGAGTTCTGGGCTATAGTACGCTGTGCCGGTCTGGTGTCCACACTAAGTTCTGCATCAAATGGTGACCTCCCAGGGGTGGGGGACCACTCGTTGCTCAAGGAGGGGTGAACCAGCCCAAGTCGGAAACACAATGATCTCAGTTCTATAGAACAATACATAACATGCGTAAAAAAGACTAGAAGGAAATATATTTAAAATGTTACCAATGATTATCTCTGAGTGGTGGGTTATGGTAATTTTTATTTCTTCTTTGAAAATGACTACATTTTTCAAATTCTCTCTAATGAATATATATAATTCTAAATTAGGAGAAAATTTCTATTTTAAGTAAAATAAATTTGTACCAGGGCTTCGGTGATTTTAATTATTCCAGGGTATGTTCTGGAGTGAGGAAAGCTTTGGCTTAACCAACTATACCTTCTAAACTCAGTCCTAGACAATGGTCATTAATGTTTGGTATAATAGCTCTATTGAGGGGATGGTTTAGTTTTATATTTCTCAGCTGATATATTATTAATTAAATAAAAATATTATCATAACACTATTCAGAGCCTCATAGTTAAATTATTCACAAAGTCTTTTGGCAATGTAAAGCTATCCTCAAGTTAGCTCATTTGAAATCCTGAGGAGAGAGAAAACCACAGGAATTCTTAAAATAATTCAGCATGGCCGGGAGCTAGGTGCTGGCCTCCCCAGGGTTTTGGCACATTGTACACTTGCCTTTGTCAGGGGACACACTGCCAGGCATGGGATGTGCTTGGGGAAGCCAAGCCTCACATTCCAGTCCTCTGGGATAGCCCCTGTGCCACCGTCTCCCTCAACAGACTTGCCCAGAAGACCATGGAGTCCAGGCATCCGTGAAATCTGCTCCAATGTCCAAGTCACCCCAGAGCTCGAAGTAGTCTGACACGGTGTTGTGTTTCCAGGATTGCTGAAGGAATGGGGAGATCTCATAGTTCAGTTTCAGTCTGGAAAATCCTAGAATGAATTGTCAAGGGAACACTAGCTATTGCTACTGAGGCTTCTAAGAAGTTAAAGCTCCCGGGCACCAGGGCTTCTTTATCTTTTCCCTTCCTTCCCATCCTGGAACTGATCTGGAGTGCATTAGTGGAGACCCCACTATTCAGGCTGCAGCCTGGCTTGCTGAAGACTGTAGGCAGTGACCGACCGTCAGCCAGTCAACAAACACTTACTGAGCAGCCAGCATGTGCCAAGCACTGACATAGCTCTGACCAAGTTTTGTGGTAAACAAAGCAGAGCAGGTATATAGTCCCTGCTTCTCAAATCTTTAGTGTGCATGCATGTCACTTGAAGATCTTGTCAAAAATTCAAGTTTTGTTTTTGTAGATCTGGGGTAAGGCTTGAGCATCTCACAAGCTTCCTGGTACATGGACAATATTTTAAATATCACAGATCCAGTACATTAAATACATTTAAAAAAATAAGCTACTATCACTGAATACTTACACTGTGTCAAGTACAGAAAAGCATATTACATGAGTTCTGTCCCTGGGCTCCCCCCAGCCTTGGTCTTAGAGACAAGTGTCTGGAAGGACGTACATGGACAATATTTTAAATATCACAGATCCAGTACATGAAATACATTTTAAAAAATAAGCTACTATCATCATTGAATACTTACACTGTGTCAAGAACAGAAAAGCATATCACATGAGTTCTGTCCCTGGGCTCCCCCCAGCCTTGGTCTTAGAGACAAGTGTCTGGAAGGACATTGGAACAACTAAGACAGATAGGTGATGCTTATGGTCAAAGCTCTACCCACATGAGGACAAGCCATAGTTAGACCAGTGGGCAAGTTAATCTCCCGCCACACATCAACCCTGCCTTGGGGCTCTCAACATGAAGACGTGGTCCAATGTCCTTGGGGGATTGGGGGCTGATGCTTAACCCACAGGGATGTCAATATTACAAATTAGATTGGATTAGATAACTTCTTAGGACTCTTTGAATCCTGAGATTCTAGGAGACAATAAACGCAACAGATGCCGAAACTTACAAATGACCATCGGCCAACTTCTGGCTGAGTAAAGACATTGTAAAAGCATAGCCGGACAGAGTCTGTTACTCTTAAGCAAGGTTTATAATAAGTTCATCTTTCATGTTAGAGACTTTTTTCTGATCACACAGAGTGAAGCACTCAGAAACTGACTAAGCTCTGTGTGTGAGGGGCAAGGCTTATTCATTGGTGGAATCTCAGGCCTATCCCAAATCTGCTGAAACAGAATTTGCATTTTTAACAAATCCCCAGTGATATGCATATGCAAACGTTTGAGAAGCACTAGACTACATGTCTTTTCTGCCTTGTTTACCACTGCGTCCCCACAGCGTGGACAATGCTTGGCTGCTCAGTAAATATTTAGTGACTGCCTGACTGTTGGCCTTTGTCCATTAGTAATGTGCAATTTATAGTGAAATTACACATTAAATTTTAACTTTAAAGGCAGCACAGTTGTTGATCCCAACAGCTAGAAGTTCTAGAGCACCAAATGGCACTGACATTCATTCTGGTGGGCATTGTCATATTAGCAGGGCATGGGGACTTTCCTTCCTTAAGACTTTCTCTTCTTCCTCCTAAAACCCTGCTAAAATAATACACAAAGGAATATACAAAGGACAATGAAAACCAGAGAGGAGAAGACAGCACACACCAGATGTCTCCAAATATTTAGGGAATGAAAAATGGATATGTGAGTGACAAGTGGCTTAGCAGAGTAGAAAAAAACATGAAACCTAAAAGTCTGTACAATCCCCTGAGATGGGATTGCTTCACAGGAGAATCCCCAGAGGGGCTCAGAGACCTTCCTCAGAAAGCAGAGTGAGGCTGCAGTTGAAAGAGGAAAATGCGCCAATCCCTCACCCTACCTGTGGCACCCAGGAGATTCCTCCCCAACCCAGCAAGCCCTGGAGGTTTATTCTTTGCGTAATTAGATCAAAGAGTCTCTGATAGAGACACCAGGCACAGAGAGGGTGGAGGTGAGATGTTTTACTGAAATCATGGCATTTGTTGAACATCTACACCATCACCACCACTTCCAATGCCTCCAGAACATGGACAGCCAGGTTTATATACCCTAAGGAGACTGACTGATTCTTCTCGGAAGCATCTGACCTAAGAGAGACAACCTACAGATGCTGATTTGTGGTGCAAGATGACCTGGCCCCTGCAATTGACAGTCAACCAATGGACAGACTTCCCCCACATACAGCTTCCAGCCTCTGAGAGCTTCAGTCTTAGTGTGATCGTGTTAGAGGAAAGTCTGTACCATGAAATATAGAGACCAAAGCAAATAAACCAAGGGGAAAAGGGAGGGTGTGGCAGATTGTATTTTCCAAAAACAGCCATTCGATAGATCTGGTCCCACATTCTCTTTAAAATGTTAACCCCGTCTCCAATCAAGAGGTGAGCTTTATGTTTTCTCCCCTTGAAGCTGGACGGGACAGAGCTACACTGCCCGATATGCAGCCAGTGGCCACTAGGCACATGTGCCTACTGAGCACTTGAAATGTGGCTCTTGCAACTGGAGACCTGAAATAATACCTTTACTCAATTCTAAATAACTTAAATTTAAAAACTGAAGCAGTGTAAAATATTTTTTCTGTAACTTTATTGTTTTGGTAGGACTATATTTCACATTAATTATTGAAAATTTGCATCTGAGAAAAAGAATTTAGTGTCTGAATTGAAACGTGCTATAAGTATAAAACACATGGGATTTCAAAGACAGTATGAAAAAAGAATGTGAACTATCTCATTAATTATTTTTATTGGTTACATATTAAAATGATATTTTGAATGTATTAAGTTAAATAAAATCTATTATTCGAATTAACTTCAGCTACTTCTTTTTACCTTTTTAATGTGGCTACTAGAAAGCTTGGAATTATAAATTTCCAGATTGAAAGGTCCTACCAAGGCCTCATCATTGGGAAATTCAGAACAATGGGAATTAAGAAAAGATTCTAGGAGCTTTCAAAGAGAAAAAAAAGAAAAAATTGTCCAAAAGGCCAAAAATCCAGGAGAACTGGCTTTAAAATTCTGAGTGGAATGGTTCCAGCTTACACTTTATACCTAGCCAAGCTATCAAATTTGAAGGAAGTATATACGTCCAGGCATCCTTATTTAGAAAGGTACCAGGACAAGGAAGACAAAGACACGGGATCCAGGAATTCAGGGATCCAACACAAGAAGACGTAAAGTCTCAGGAGGGCAGCCGAGCTCTGACAGCAGGCTGAGGATTGGGACAGGGACTGCAGGGCTCAGAGGGTAAGATCAGCAGACAATACAAGCTGGAGAGAGAAGGAGCTTCTTAGCCAGGGGTTTAATGAGGAAGGATGGGAAATTAACATCGAAACTAAACCACATGTAGTTATTTCTAGGTATGTTGAACATTTGTGCTTAAATTCCCTATTCATTTAAATGGCATTTACTTCATTCCACAATGCAGTCTCAGGTAGTCTCAGCTAATCCTTGGCACTGGATTTAAGCCCTGTAAAAGATAAAGAGACTGTTTTCAGATAGTGTAAGCAGAGGTGCCTGGACTGGGCAGGCACAGTGAACATGTGCGTTAAGATTCTTACACTCTGAGTGGAAAGGCCACGGAGGCAGTAAACTGCGCTTTCACACATGGGTTCCTGAACAAGGAACAGGTTCCTGTCTCTCCGGGCGTCCCTCACATTACCTGAGCAAATCCTCACGTGGCCTCAGCAGGAAGGTCAAACACTGCAGACTCGTTTCCAGTCATCATTTAAGTGAAGCTCCATTATCATTCTGTGCGCCTTCAGTCAGCTGCCTGCAAGAGCTTGGGCTCTTTCTCTATCTAACTGTTACCACTGCATTCTGAAAATGTAAGCAGGCTTGGTCCTGCCCGATGTCCTCTCTGAAACTCTGCGTGGTACTGCCATCTCTGTTACCTGTTGCTGCTTGGTTTTAACGTCACTTCTCCATGATGCTTCAGGAGGTTTGTGGCACAAGCAGGGTAAAGATGGGGCTGATGTATCTAAAAGGAAGGAAGAATCAACAACTTCCCCTGCCTTTGTAAAGAAAACAACTGCTGAGCAGAGAGCCACCTGGAAGATACTTCTCCCGGTGAGGATACTTCAAAAAGTTCATGGAAAAATGGAATTGAAAGATAATACAAAAATATCTCCATGAACTTTTTGAAGACTCCGCATATTATTCACTCCTCGCCCATCACACTAGTTACCTCTTTTGTCACCATAGTAAGCACCCTTGTATAAAAGACCCTAAAGAACTAAAAATGCACACTGTGACCCTCACTCGACCTTATCCCATAACTGTTTTCCCCATCCCTTTTGGTAAACCTGAATTGCCTAACCAATGACTGCTAAACCATGCAATGATCCCTCCCACTTCTGAGACCCATCTCTGACCAACTACTTCCAACACTAGCTGAGCTTCAGCGGACTCCTCTTACTCAAACTCTACAGAAGTATTATCCTTCTTTCCCAAGGCAGAACATCCTTCAGCGTCTTCTCATGCTGCAGAATTCCGAACAAAGGCTTATGCTGACAATGCTCTGGTTGATTATCTCCCACAGTGTTTGATGCCAAGACTCGAATGCCTGGACCTACTTCTGATCACCCCAGACCACTCTGAAGAGGATAGAGAATGCAAGAGACCCCTCGAGTCTTCTGCAAGTCCCAGGCACTGGATAGTAGAGTGAGTTCTACCCTGATAGTATTTGCCTTTCTTCACCTTGAAGCACCTTTGTTCTTCCCTCTTAATTATCCAAGGTGCAAAGTTTTTATTTGATTTGTTTCACAACTCAGGGCTCTCAACAAGATGGGTATGCATAATGTCGAGATTCTGAGAACAGTTGCCAGCCATTCAATAAAACTCCAAGTCTTTTTCTGGCTCCTTACATTTTTATTTGATTTGTTTCACAACTCAGGGCTCTCAACAAGATGGGTATGCATAATGTCAAGATTCTGAGAACAGTTGCCAGCCATTCAATAAAACTCCAAGTCTTTTTCTGGCTCCTTACATGTACAAGCATGGTGCCAACACCACCGGATATTTAAAGCTTTGATGGAATTTTACTAAGAACAATTTAGAACTTCAGTGGCCACTTTGGTTAACTTCAGATATGAGTAAAATAACCCATGTGCATGGCACTTTAGAATCAAATGGTTCAAATATTTCAAATACTTGATGATCAGCATTTTTTTGCAGGTATAAAGAGGAAAATTATAAAATTGCTTCCTTCATTAGGAAAGGCTAATAAAAACCAGGACGGATCTAAAATCCAAACTTAGAACTCTCCTCTCCCTCTCCCAACACAATTGCATGTTGGCCGGACTCTGGTTCTGTGAACCTCAACCTGCTCCTCCCTCTTGCTCTGCTAGTCCTCCCACACTAAACCTTTCCTCTCCTCCACCACCCCTTCCTAAACACATCCCTCTCACTGGACAATATATCCTCACAGTGTTTGGTTTTGTTTGTTTGGTTTTGGCAGCTGGCTGTTATGGGAATCCATAATTTTTTTTAAATATAGATGGGAATAAGTCAATGGATTTATAACTTCAATGCTTGGTCAAGATCAGATTTGCATAATCTAGTTAAGGACTTCACAACCCCTAGAAAGGAAAAACAAAAGTTCACTGAATAATTAAGGATTGTCCTTGGAACACATATTCTGGGACTCCTTAGTCTCTATCAATTAATTTATCAACATGATATGAAATATATGAATCAAAATTTGATCATGGATGGATATAAAAGAGCATAAACATAAGACAAGATCTCCCTAAAATCTTTCATGTCAAAGTTGAGTGGTAAAAATTAATCCAGTCCTATAAACTAGAAAAGAATGAAGCCATCCAAATCTGAGAGAACATTAACTATTTCACCTTCCAGGATTACTCTGATCTCCATAAGACAGTATCACAATTGCCTTGCGTACTTTCTGTTGGTGATGGTCTTATAACTGAGGTGTACCCCATTAACTATTGCACCTTCCAGGATTACTCTGATCTCCATATGACAGTATCACAATTGCCTTGCGTACTTTCTGTTGGTGATGGTCTTATAACTGAGGTGTACNTCTCCCACAGTGTTTGATGCCAAGACTCGAATGCCTGGACCTACTTCTGATCACCCCAGACCACTCTGAAGAGGATAGAGAATGCAAGAGACCCCTCGAGTCTTCTGCAAGTCCCAGGCACTGGATAGTAGAGTGAGTTCTACCCTGATAGTATTTGCCTTTCTTCACCTTGAAGCACCTTTGTTCTTCCCTCTTAATTATCCAAGGTGCAAAGTTTTTATTTGATTTGTTTCACAACTCAGGGCTCTCAACAAGATGGGTATGCATAATGTCAAGATTCTGAGAACAGTTGCCAGCCATTCAATAAAACTCCAAGTCTTTTTCTGGCTCCTTACATGTACAAGCATGGTGCCAACACCACCGGATATTTAAAGCTTTGATGGAATTTTACTAAGAACAATTTAGAACTTCAGTGGCCACTTTGGTTAACTTCAGATATGAGTAAAATAACCCATGTGCATGGCACTTTAGAATCAAATGGTTCAAATATTTCAAATACTTGATGATCAGCATTTTTTTGCAGGTATAAAGAGGAAAATTATAAAATTGCTTCCTTCATTAGGAAAGGCTAATAAAAACCAGGACGGATCTAAAATCCAAACTTAGAACTCTCCTCTCCCTCTCCCAACACAATTGCATGTTGGCCGGACTCTGGTTCTGTGAACCTCAACCTGCTCCTCCCTCTTGCTCTGCTAGTCCTCCCACACTAAACCTTTCCTCTCCTCCACCACCCCTTCCTAAACACATCCCTCTCACTGGACAATATATCCTCACAGTGTTTGGTTTTGTTTGTTTGGTTTTGGCAGCTGGCTGTTATGGGAATCCATAATTTTTTTTAAATATAGATGGGAATAAGTCAATGGATTTATAACTTCAATGCTTGGTCAAGATCAGATTTGCATAATCTAGTTAAGGACTTCACAACCCCTAGAAAGGAAAAACAAAAGTTCACTGAATAATTAAGGATTGTCCTTGGAACACATATTCTGGGACTCCTTAGTCTCTATCAATTAATTTATCAACATGATATGAAATATATGAATCAAAATTTGATCATGGATGGATATAAAAGAGCATAAACATAAGACAAGATCTCCCTAAAATCTTTCATGTCAAAGTTGAGTGGTAAAAATTAATCCAGTCCTATAAACTAGAAAAGAATGAAGCCATCCAAATCTGAGAGACCATTAACTATTGCACCTTCCAGGATTACTCTGATCTCCATATGACAGTATCACAATTGCCTTGCGTACTTTCTGTTGGTGATGGTCTTATAACTGAGGTGTACCTGTTGGAAGGGACATTATGAGGTATCATTAAATACAAACACTGCAGTGAAATTCCAAGGAATCATCCCCACTGGATTTATAATTCAAGATATCATACACCCACATCCTGGACTTTTACATTGACCAGAGATCTAAAGCTGAGACTCCATCAGGATTCTTCTAAAGAAAATGGCATCACAAAGGAGACAGCTTTTGCAAGATCTCAAATCAAGTAGCATACGGTTAGACATAGACACCTTTTGTGCATGACCTTCAGACCAAGATCTACACCACAGGGAGTCACTGACTGCCATACTCTTATTTTTCTCTTTCTCCTCATTCTTTTCATAACTATCTTTTCTCTTCTCTTTTGGCTTCAAGCTTTGCTAAAATGAGATTCTTAAAATCCCTTCACCTAATTATGTTATTATGGCTGCCACAGATCAAACTTTTGTCAATCAAGAGAATGAACAAAGTGTTAGGCCTGTTTACAGATATCAAACTTCTCATTGGGTTGAGGATGGAACTGCTCTGGCTGATCTTAGGTGGGGCAGGATCTTGACTAAGAGGCATTATTCAAGGCCTTCTGGTAATTCTTTTAATATGCAATGTCTCCAAAGTCACTTGCTGTGCTGTCTTAAACGCTTCTGGTTAGCCACTCACTCAAACATGACTGAAATTCAACTACAAAGGCAAAAATCACAAGAAACTGATAGTAGTCATGGCCAGTGAGTGTGAGTTATGTAATTTGGAGGAGTGAACAAATGAGAACCTGACCACATAATGAGACTTGGTCTCCCTGTTGACCAAGAGGCAGGAGACAGTAAATGACTGACGACATTTTACTGTGACCCTCACATGACTTGGCCCCTCTCACCTGTTTCTCCCACCCCTTGATAAAAGCAAAATTTCACATCCAATCGACAGTAAACCACAAAACAATTTCTCCTCTTCTGCAAACTACCTTTGACCCTCTATTACGAAAATTTGCTGAGCTTCAGATGATTTTCTTGCTAAAGGTCTAAAAACTTTGCCCTGGAAAACTTTCTCCAAGGAAGAACACTCTATCAGGGTCTTCTCATGCTTTAACTTTCAGGATAAGGCTCTGGGGCTTAATTGGTGCTTTTTCTCTACACCCGCCATGTTTCCACTGGTCAGCAATTTCCTGACTAACACAGACAACAAATGCAAGGGATTATGAAAAATTAAAAACTGTCATTGTTACGATAGTGAGATTATTAAGAATAGTTTCCTATTTTCCAAATGTTCTCTAAGATAGTTATATTATCTTAATAGTAATTACATCTGCTAATGAAAAAGGGGAGAAATGTATTACTCAGTTCCTACACAATTAAAAACAACTCCAAGCAGCATTTCCAAGAACATTTTAGAAATCCGATATTTTCCAAAAAGATACTCAAGATAAGTCTTGAGTCATTGGGGGTATTCGTTTCTTTAACCTTTTTCTTTCTTTTAAAAAAAAATGCCTATTTCCCCAGTGGATATGTGAGTATTTGGTTTAAAAATGACCAACGTCTCAAATGCTTTGATTTCCTGCCACCTACTCTTCTCCAAAATGCCAAATTAATGGTATCTGATGTTAACAAAGTGAGGCACCACTGCTAAAAATGTCTTTATGATGGGGTAGGGAGAGAGGGGGAAAAGCAGGGGTAATTTTTTCCAATATGTTTGTCATTATTATAGGTTATATATACAGAAGGAAAGTTAATTAAGCTTTAAAAAAAATCCATCACACATCAATGGCTGCATTTTAATGAGTACAAAAAGTTGAGGTGTTTACTACCAATTAAAGTGGTTTTTAAATAAGCATTAATTAACACAGAAATTCAGAAGAAAGTTATACCTTGTCAAAGAAAGGCCAGTGCAGGCTATGCCCACTTCTGCTCCCATTCATATTCAGATAGTAATTACCACCAACCCTATATTTTCCATAATAATGAGGAGATGCTGTCATGTCTATCAAACAACAACACACACACAAAAGTGGTGGAATTAGAAATTCTCAACCTAAAGTAAACTTTTCAAATTTTTCCCTTCTGGGTTTTTCCCTCATCCGTGTCAGAGTTATTCAAAGAGGAGGTTAGCCCGGTTTTAATGGTGAGTTTCTTTCTTTATTTTTCCTCCTTTGTAGGGAACACTGTGGGGAGCCCTCATTGGTCAGAGAGGTGTTATTCGAGTCCCACGTCAGCGAATCAGAACAATTTCCCAATCATATTTCAGAAGGCCTGCAGCTTTTCCTTGCTTTCTTAATCATCATGTTAATCTACATAATCCTACTTCTTCTATTCCACTTCCTTTTAGAAATTATTGTCTATCATAAGGTGGTAAGGAAGAGAAAGATATAAAATCTTTAAAACCTACAACCTAGCTAGCAGCAGCCTGATGGATAGTCTCGTCCTCGATGACACGTGGTGGGGAATGTGCTGGAATTTGGTGAGGCACCAAAGAAGATCCAGGAAAGGATTTCTCAGGCACCTCAAAGCAACAAGGTCCAGATCCTCAACCTTACAAATGAGACACTGGATTTTCCTGGTGATGATCTTTTTCTATCCAAAATCCCATATAACTGGCCAGTAAGTCAGCATATTAATTTACTAATATATGATGGAGGGGTTCAGATATTCCCTTTCTAGAGCTTGAAATTCTTAGGTTTTCTATCCAGGTGATCTTCCCAATATGAACGTGTTGAGAAAAAGAAGCTGGGTTATTAATCAGAAGGCTCTTTGGTGAACACAAAATCAGAACAGGGAAGCAAATCCCCTCTGCCCAGCAGGAAACCTCTATCTTAAGGTCAGATCACTGTGACCCCTCACACACGGTACCTGTTCCTTCTACAGTGCTGCAAACACACCGACTGTGGTTTCTCTGGACTCCAATTTTCAGTGCAGATTCCTCCCCCATTTCACTACATTTATTTTTCTTTACCTTACAGTAAAGTTTTTCCTGTTGCATTAATTTAGTCAAGTTTCACCATGCAAGAAGCTCTTCACAATCACAGTCTTTAAGGATCCAAGGATAGAATACTAAATAATAATACCAATAATACCAATCCCAGGAGTTGAAATTGGAAATGTTTTAAAGAATCAAGTCAGATAAGTTGCTGTAGGGTTGATTCTTGAAGATAAAGTGCAAGAGGCAGCAGTTGAAGAGATTTCATCTTCTTGCAGAGAGGGATGGTTTCTCCTCAAAGAATAAAAAGGCAACAGGATGCTTCCAGAATCTCACATAAGTGGGAGGAAATCTACCCTTCATCTTAGCCTGAGTTTAAGCCCTACATTGTGCATGAATAAGGAGATGATTTCTCAAAAGAAGACACACAAATGGCCAACAGGTACATGAAAAAATGCTTGACGTCACTAAGCATCATGGAAATGATGCAAATCAAAACCACATTGAGATATTATCTCTCCCCAGTTAAACTGGCCCTTATCAAAAAGACAGAGAATAACAAATGCTGGCGAGGATGCAGAGAAAGGGGACTGTAAATTAGTACAGCCATTATGGAAGACAGTATGAAGCTTTCTCAAACAACTACAGATAGAACTGCCATATGATCTAGCAATCCTGCTGCTGCTGGGTATATACAAAAAGGAATGTAAGTCATCATGTTGAAGGGACACCTGCACTCTCGTGTTTATCACAGCTCTATTTACGATAGCCAAGAGTTTGAACCAACCTAAATGTCCATTGATAGACAAC